>NW_005187491.1:903338-906119 GCF_000239375.1 Pundamilia nyererei
CCCACACACACACCTACCTTCGACCCCCATTTACCTCTCTCTTTCTCGAGGCCTTTGTCCCGTCCGACAATGGGGCGATCAGGGGTGAGGGGTGTATAGAGCGGTGAAGGGGTGGTAAAAGAAAAAAAAGAAAGGTGGTGTTGATCCCTCGTTCTTTATGGAGAGGTGGTTCAGATAAATAGGGGCCTTTTTCCCCTCTTTGCTTTGTCGAAGGTTCGGAAGCACAAAGAAGGGGTTTGTGCATGTGCATGTGCATGTGCGTGTGAGAAAGACCCTGGACCCAGCCCCCAGCTCAGCTATTTCAGGTCACCTACCACATAAGGGAAAATGGCCTAAAATCTCAACTCTCACCAAAACACTGATTTTAAATGTAAAAGTTGAAACTGTCCAGGCGGAAAAAATTGAGGTGAAAGTTTGGAAACTGCTCAAGCACTCACATTAAATAATTAATTAATGAATCATGTATTTGAAATAAATATTTTCATGATCATTTCAATAATATATATATAATAAATTCATATGTATTTACCTTTATTTGTTATTTTAATTGTCAAGAGTTGTTCATTAAGTTTATATTTGATAAAAGGGAATGATATTTGAATTTGAGTTACATATTTCCCTTGTCCCTGCATATTCATTCATACAAACAGTGTCAATGCACCCATCTGGTGATCTACTGGTGGTTTGCTGGTTTATGTCCGACAATATTTTCACAGACTGGCCTTTAAGGTGTTGCGGAAAATACAACAAAATAAAACCAGTACCGGTACCCAAAAAAAGAAGATTTATTCATAACACATGGGAAGACACCCAGGGAAACCGAGTTAATGATAAAAATGATATAAAATAACATTTTTGTACTTTACTTTTTTACTTTAAGTAAACTGGATGACTTTTGTACTCAGGATTGGTTAAGAACAGTGTATTTTATAGTCTTATACTATTGCTAGATTTTACCTTCCTTGATAGAGAACATGAGCTATAAAGGGAAAAAAATACTTCTCTCATGGTTGTGTCACCAGCATTTCATTTAACATTGCGTTTGGCACCAATCATCTCCATCAATCACTATGCAACTAATTCAAGAATGAAACTCATTTACAGGTTTTGAACTTTTCAACAACTACATGCAGTCAGTGTAGTCTCCAGCTTGACATATTTCTTTGTGTCCTTAATTGAATGATTGGATTTAAAAATGTTGTTGTTATTCTCATTTTCTTGTCATTTAGTAATAATTAAAGAAATCTGTGAAAAACTGTTTAAAAAAGAGTTTTTATAATGCTTTGCACACAGAGCTAGACTGTGAAGCGTTCTGATTTGTCAGGTTTTAATATATTATGAAAAAAGTCAAAATACAGTGAATCTAACATTTTTCTAGAACTATAACACTCACACTTGTCCTGCCATTTAGCCTGAGGTTAGCTTTGCGGTGACCCAGGGAGGCCTGGAGCTGTCAGCACCCCTGGGAGGAAGCCTGACTTCTGGGAGAGAGAGAGAGAGTCACCTGTGTCCCCCCCTTCCCTCCTCTATATTCTCCCCTGGAGGAGATCAGAGAGCTGAGAGTGGAAGGTGAGGACAGAGGGCTGCTTTTCTCCCACACTACACTCAAAAATCCCCAAACCAATTTTATGACTGAAAACTCTTGAAACACAAAAGTAAAAAATGATTTAATGTTTATTTATGTCATTTTTTTTTTACCAGCATAGACTCAAAATAAGGGAACAGTTAGAGGAAGCTTCATCTCTTGTAGATTACTGAGATCACAAGAAGCAAACACCAAAGAAGTCAAAGGTCACAAACACAACAAATCAGCCATGAAGTCCCATGAGTATTTAAGACATTCTGAAAAACCCTTCTGTGGCAGAAGGTACAACACATATGCTGTGTTTTACATTATGATTACATAAATATCAGGTGAATATGATAAAAAAAGGTTATGTGAATACTGCATGCAAAGAAAAATGAAATGAATAAATCAGTCAGCCTTATAGATCAATGGTCTGTGGCAAGGGTCAGAGAGAAAGAGCGATGGTATGCAGGTATGTGTGTATGTGAGTGAGTGTGTCTGAGCACTGAAAGGGAAAGGCTCCATTAAAGCTCACCTGTTCTAACCCCTGCAGGTATGTTACCTTCCTTTCATTCATTCATCCATTCTTTCATTCTCCGGCTTCCCCCCTCTCCCTCCATCAGCGGCCCGAGGCGGCGCTTTGAACTCACAACTGCACCTCTGTGTGAGAGCGTGGGCCTGAGTGTGTGTGTGTATAGTCCTTCTGAGACATGGGATACATAACATTGCTGGCTTAATTAGTTTGTTAAAGCGATGGCGTTCTGTCATTCAGACATAGGCTGGGGTTTTTTTAGTGTTCTTCAACGCTTCATTCAAATATATCCATCACAGTGATGGAGCGAGAGCTTCTGCATACGGCCAAGAGTGACACTGTGTTTTTGAAGCTGACACGTTCCAGTGCTGTCATATTAATGGGAAGGAGTGCTTGTCTGAAAGAGGCTTAAGTTTCAGAGAGAAAAAGGGCAAAGTATGCAAGTGAGACATTGATGAAGCGATGAGGCTAAAGATGAAAATAGGTCATTTTCCCAATTAATAATATTTGTTTAATGAACCAACTTCACTTACTTATGTCGTAAAGCAGCGGTTCCCAACCCCTAGGCTATGGATTGGTACCGGTCCGTCAGTCGTTTGGTACCGGGACGCGAGAGTTGAGGTTTGGGTGTGAAATTCATGGTTTTCGGGGTTTTTAGCGTTGTTTTTTTAATCGTTTTCCC
>NW_005187491.1:906280-912262 GCF_000239375.1 Pundamilia nyererei
AACGCAGGGCCTTACATAGGCCTCTAATAGAGAGAGAGCTTTTCTTGTGTGTGTGTGTGTGTGTGTGTGTGTGTGTGTGTGTGTGTAGGTAACATCCCTGGAAGCTACACAGATCTTATCTCAGCTTTTGTCCAAGCTGTTAAAAGGTGTGTGTGGGTGTTTACATCAGGCTGCATCCCATCTACTGCTGATCAATTTGAAAACCTTGTCTACCTGTCAAATCCTCCAATCACAGTGAGACAACGTCGTCATTAAGACTTCCTTTAGACACATAGATACAAACACTGAGACAGTACGGCATTCATGTATGAACAGACCATCAAAACACCAGGCAATAAGGCAACATGAAAAATCAGCAGAGGAAAAAGAGCTTTATAAAAATGTTTGCTGCAAATGAGCAAGCTTCAGGCTTGTGAGTGATGAGGGACTTTGGGCGCAGTATCTTCAGCCTCAGCTCTTGAGTGATGCGTGATGTTGCAGTTCCAAGACCATGATGCCAGTCAAGCAAAGTTAACGGTGTGTGACTGCAAAGTTGTAAAGCATCCCTAAGCAGTATGACCAGGTGTTGACTAGAACTGGGAAGAGAACTCTAACCTCTATAAGGTCACTGGATGAGAGGCCTAAACAGAGAGGCCTTAATTAGGGAAAGCAAATTTTCTTGCAGTTATGATATCTCATAAAAACACGTTAGTCTAAAACTGATGACTCAGCATAATGGATTTTATAGTTTGTAGCTGGGATTTAATTGGATCATGGAAAATATTTAGCACTAATTTACTTGAATCCCTTTAAATCTCAAACACAAATTACATGCCATAGTCTGGACAATACCTCCACCTGGATTACTCACTAGATCACTGAATATCTTAGGATCCATGACCTCCCACACTTTTGATTTTGGATGTCAAACAGTGTTATGGATTATGCCCCCTGAACCCAACAACAGTAGTTTGATCTTTGATAAAGTGACTATTGAACCTCCATGCCATTAAAGCTGAAAGGCGGGCATCTAAGGTCACACCTGTCTATCCTAAATGGACCTATCCTTCCCATCATCCTTTGCGATTATGAATCACCTAAACGGGAGTACAGACAGATGCACAAACACACACGCACATGGCCTTGTTTCAGGAGAACAAGTTGAAGGATTGATTGGAAGGTTGTCTAAACAAGTCAGTGAATGGAGAGACGTTAATGTGCGGAAGCGTGAGCGCGCTCTAGATTCCCATCTCTGTGAGACTAAATTAAGAGTTTTAGAGCTTGAGAGTGAAGATATTTTCTGTGTGATCTGTCAGACACCTGACACCTGATGAGAATTGAGTATTCTGCCAGGTTGTGCGCCATTTCTCCATTCTTATGTTAAAATGCATACCTGCTGTGTCCTCCCTGCTGACGGTCCATTGTCAGACCTGACCCGCTCAGCGGGGTTGTGTCTACACCAACCAGCAGGAGTGCTTGAGTGTATGTTTGAGTTTGTGTGTGTATGTGTGTGTGTGTTACCTGGCTGTTCTTAGAAAGACAGACCGTCAGACACTGACGCCTCTGACGTAGATAAATATTCAGAGTTATACCATAAAATGTTCCAGCTGGTAAAAATAAACAGAAAGAAAGACATAATGTTGAAATGAAGAACTAAGAAAATGGCATACCTCTCAAATTATCACAAGAAGAGGAAGATGATAAGAGAATGAAAAGCAGGAATACAAAGTTTTAAAAGAGATAAAAGTAAAAAGATCTTAGAGGATGCCTCAGAGATAAGATTAACTACACTAAATTTGAGACTTAAATCTTATTCTTTATACCACTTTATAACCAAAGACTGATTTATTATTATGAGAAGGAAAAAAAAACTTTAGGACTCTGGATAATGAATGTATGTGTACCATAACAGTAACTGAGAGCACTTTCTGTTACCTTTCTGTTCCCCTGTGTGAAGTGGCACATTGTTTGATACCACTAGTATATGGGATCATATGCTGTAGATAAGTGGCACAGTATAGGTGTTACACTGTCTTATGTGCAGTAGTGGAATGAGCACTGGAGCACTGCAAGGAGGAAATACAAGGGGTTTATCTACAATGTTTTGTTGTTTTTTTACTTCAGTGTAGACTTGGCAAAAATCACTTGAAAACATGTTGTGGACACATGTTGCACACAAATGAATGGGGTCATATTTAGATGGCTCAGAGTGAGTGCAGTCTGAGAAAGGAAGTGATAGAAAAGGAAAAATCAAAATGGAGACGAAGGAAGAGTCAACCACTCTCTCCCCCTCTCTCTCTGTTTTATGAGTGTGTGTCTCTGTTCTGTTTACATGTTAAAAGCTCTTTAATAAGAAGCTGCAGGGGAAGCTAGCAGACAGAAACCTTTCATCTCAACCTGTCCTGTCACACCCAGGGGTAGGGGGGTAGGAGGGGAACTTTATTTATGGCTGTGTGCAGGTTGGCTCTTTGTATGGAGCACTCACACAGTCGTCTGAGTCAGACTGCAGGCTCCAGAGGAAGACGAGTAGGAGGGTCTGGTAATCCATTACACAATACATATTACCTGCTTGGAGTAAAGTAATACTAATGCCATCCACATGAACTGTAGGGAGGATAATTTAAGATATTCTTCATTCTTCAATCAAAAACTTTTTATCATGCAATGAAATATATCCTTTACATAGTTTACTGTTTTGTCACTTTACTACATAATGCAAATTATGTTGTATTTATTGTTTATTTATAACTGCTTGTGGGACGGTTGTGTGATCTCTGCTCACTGAGCAACAAATTACCCTTTAGGGTCAATAAAGATCCTTGATCGTTGCTTTTTTGGAATAAAAATGTATTTTTAGAATTGTTTTTGCATGTAACCTTTACCAACCCTGTTTGATGGACTAGCCTATATTTCACTTACCAGGTGTCTCTTTTGAGAGAGAGAAAAAATGTAAACAAAAAAGCTAGACACACTGATAAAGATCTTTTTTAAATTTGTGAACATGAGCGTGTCACGTTCTCTAAACCTTGTTTTCCCCCTCAAGTACTCGAGATTTGATTTAGCCTTTATATAAATTTATTTTCAAAGAGAGCAAAATGCACCACAATGAAAATCGCAAAGAAAACATTCAAGTAAGGATAAAGAAATAAGCAGAAACTTTAATAGGTAGTATGGTGAATGATGTTGTGAAGATACTTTCTGTCCTATCAAGATCACTTGAATCACCAGAGTGGTGATGAGAACCTATATGAGCTCAGAAACTACAAGTTGCTGTAATCAATAGTGAATATTAAGCCACAGAAGCTTTTAGCATGTTAGCGTTTTGAGCTACAAACACACAGGAAAGTCTCCATTGGTGGTTTGGGCCAGACAGCACATCCCAGTCCCACGGTCAGCATGAGCACCCAGGGAGAGGAGCCAAATGGAACCGCAGGAGTTAGGGACAGTAAATAGTCCCAAAGCCCAGGAAGGAGATTTAGTGAATCACTTCATTTTATTCACCAGTAAGTCACACAGGCCTGCTCAGTGCCCTCCTGGCAACATCTACAGCTTCTTGGAAAAAATGTTTTGGCAAGTGGTTGCTGGATGTTCCTGGCTGTCGCCAAGAACAATCAACTATTTTTGGAATGGTTTTCAGAGGATGCTGTATCAGAAATGACACTGCAAGCTGATAGCCACGGTCACCTGCAGTTTGTATCGATGTCGCCAATATATGTTTTTATTATCCCAGCAGCCAAAAAATCCTCCTATAGCTCAAAAGGGTCAGATAATGAATTCATACTATATATAATGCAAAAAGGATTGTAACAATATACCAGTTTCATATGCCTTGAAAATACACTAAAGTTAAAACGAAATCTTTAAACTGCATATTAATATCATGTTATTATGAAGGTCTTACAAATGTAAAGTGGAGTAAAATATTTATTAGGGACTAATCATATCTTTTCCATATTAAATTTGTAACAAACTGGGATAGGAACATAAAGAGTTCCACTGTGAACTCAGATTAACTTAGTGCATGATTAGACAGTCTTATTGTGAACTAACACACCACAGAGCACAATAGTAAAACTGCAGACTTCTAGTTTCTGTAAAAATGCGACTTAATCTCATGACTGTGCTCATGTGGATCCCCATGAGGGTGGCACACGAACATAGCAGCGTGAAGGAGGAAGCTCTCAGGTTGCAAAATGTAAAGGTAAATGTCCTAGATATGAAAAAGTTTTGGAACAAGCTAACAAGATACTATTGTATTAAGTTCAGCAGCTTCCTCTTTTACTCACATTTTCTTGTTTTCTTAAACTCTGTGGAAACAAAAAAAATATTCCAGCAACACAGACAGTAATATAATAGTTGTGATGTGGAAACGCTGAAACATAAGAAATGAGTTAACATTTAAAACATTTAAAATAATGATGGAAACATCCCTTAAAAAGGTTAAAACCCCCGGAAGATATTTCTTAAAAATCGCATGTTAGGGAAAGATGGGTTACTTACTAACTGAAGATTACTTTTAGCATTTTTGGCCCAATTATACACTGTGTCCCTTTACACCACATTTTCCCTATGTGCAAAAGTGAAGCACAACTCTAGTGAAAAAGACAGAAACTGTATTTCTGAGAATATACTGCCTCTTCATTTTCTTTCATGATAGTTTCCATCATATTATCCATCATCTGATAAACCTGTTACTTTTTGGTCACATATAACCTTCCCTGATGAGAATGGCATTACACAGTATGACCTTTGTCTGATTTTAATAGAAACCATCCCTTCATATGCACTGGACAAAAGCCAGACTTTAGAAAAGTGTATGTCCTGCAGAACCAAGCAAAATGTGACATTGTCTCAAGTTGTGAGGCAGGGAGATAAGGACTGTGCAGTCCCACATAAACAGGGTTCATATATTTGATTCATATCTAATTTAAACCACAGACTATTTCAATTTCTCTGACAGTTTTCTTTTCTTTCTATTAAGAGTGTCTTCTAGCAGCATTTTAGACCTTTCAGATTTAGGATATGAGATAGGATTTGACATTACCACTGTGGCTTAGTGAACACCAATCAGCTGACAGACCTACACTCAGTTGGGCTGGAAATGCTGCAAAACCTCTAAAACTTTTTGTTTTACTTCACACACTCAGAGAAAAGTAGTCAGAAAAAACATAAAAAAAACATACAGCTACAATGTAACAAATAATTTATGTAATTAATGTAGCGATAATCTGTTATTATCAGAGGGCCAGTATGTCAGTCCAAGTCTACATTTCTCAGTTTTGCAGTCAACAGTGTAACAAAGACAGAAGCTGTTATGGGAAAATGAGACAGTGATCACAGCATCATGTGTTAGAGGCTAAAAATCATGTTTGGAGGTTAAATGTGACCCTATGGATTGTGGGTCAGATGATGATCCTCCTGCTGGAACCACAGACAGATGACTTCTTTGTATCCCCCACTTCAGGCCTCCTGGTTAAAATCATCACTACCCCACAAAAATATCTGGGAGAATCTTGAATGATTAGTGACTGGCGAGCTCAGAACAACTGGTGGTGAAAATGTTAATAAAACCAACCAAGACAGGCGACACATTCACCTTTAATGTCATGCATCTCATCATAAAGCTTCACCAGTATTTTCATTTTCAGTTTTACATTCATACTCATCATTTCTGTACTTTTGCATTGGTCATTATTACACTGTCAGGCACAATGTTCTAGTCTTTTGTTTTTACTGTTTGATAACAACTTTTAAACAATTACTCAATGAATATATTTATAGAGAAGGGATTTGTTTTACTCTCCCAAGACAGTGATGTAAAAGCTTTTACTTATACTTTTACTCATACATGAGTAAAAAGATAAAAGTTAACCCATTTCGTCCTCTGACACTTTCTTGTTCCATTCTAATCTGAGGCCAATGGAGTGACGAGCTGTGGGCTAACTTTCCTTTCTGGGGCTAGATGAACTCTTAACTCTTCACCTAGCTGTGACTGACCCCCCT
>NW_005187491.1:912991-934586 GCF_000239375.1 Pundamilia nyererei
TATATATACATATATACACAACAAAGATATAGAGAATGATTAGTGAATCGTTAGTGACTGCCAAATTCAGAACAATACTGAAAGGAAAGTGTTAAACTCTAAAGAGCCTCAGTTATTTCTACCATCTGCTGAACTGACGGCCTAGGGGATTATTTGTTTTGATGCCAGTGTCCCCATAGTGATAAAAAATCCCTTTAGTTTTGTATTTACATAGCACGTGGCTAGTGTTTGACTTGTGTTACTATCTATTTCCTCCTCTCAAACTCCTTTTAATAAAGCCAAATTATAAAGTTGTGTAGGAAACAGAAAAACCACATAATACTGCAAAGCACCCCAGTATTTAAACCAACCAATAAATAAGTAAACAAAACTTTCATTTCGTTTCTCTGTGCACTGCTAAGATCCTGTTGACACTGTGGCTGTTTGAGAAAAACTGCTGTGATTTTGTCTGTATTTACAAATAAAATTATCAGGCCAAGAGGCAGTCAGTAAACCGATTGGATAGTGGGGTTTTGGGATGGCCTTAAATGAAAGATTGCAGACAGTGAGTACATAGTTTTTGCTGCTCCCTCATCACAAGGGGTCACCACAGGAGGTAGCTCTGCTTGTTTTCATTTGTCAGTTTTACCCAGGATACCCTCCCTAAAAGAAACCTGAAGGGATGTGCACATCACTACACTGTGTAGCCACTTAAGTAAGAAAGGCAAACAGACAAAAAAATTGTACATTTCAAAGTATGTGTTAAATAAACTGGGTGGGCCTGGGGCATTCAGTCTGTCCAAACATGCAATTGACAGCTGAACCCCTGCAGTGCTTTTCTCTGCTGTGGTCCAGCCGTCTGGTCTCCACCTACAGGGGCACCCAAAAGCTATTCAAAGCTCTGTACCATCAGAACAGGACAGAGAATTAAAATGTCTGGGGTGATCGTGGCTCAAGAGTTGGCAGTTCATCTCGTAATTGGAAGGTTGCCGGTTCGAGCCCCAGCTCCGACATTCTCGATCGTTGTGTCCTTGGGCAAGACACTTCACCCGTTGCCTACTGGTGGTGGTCAGAGGGCCCGGTGGCGCCAGTATCCGGCAGCCTCGGCTCTGTCAGTGCGCCCCAGGGCAGCTGTGGCTACAATGTAGCTTGCCATCACCAGTGTGTGAATGTGTGGATGACTGATTGTAGTGTAAAGCGCTTTGGGGTCCTTAGGGACTAAGTAAAGTGCTATACAAATACAGGCCATTGCTTTATCAACTACAAATGCATACAGCTTTGCTTAAGAAAATTACACACCAAAAAGAACTGAATGGAGATACTGGTGCAAAAGTAAAACACTCTGCTGAGCTGACTGAAAAGAAGCAAAATAAATGTTTAAAAAAATCATCACCGGTTTGTTATCAGTTTATATTCCTGAGCGTAAAAGCAGTGGCACTGCAGCTGCCACAGAAAAATGTGAAACTCTGTTACTTTCCATCAGAGCCACCACACACATACATGCACCGATACGGCAACGACACCAAAGGGAGACAATGCTACAAAAGGAGCCTGTTGTCACCTGGCAGGGTGGCCTGATGGTTACTCTGGGTGCCATAACATAGAGGTGACAGGCCGATCACAGCAGGTCAACACACTAAACTGAACCCAAGTGCGCCAATGTGGAAGAGAGCGACATCTAAGGCCGGAGACAAACACTACATCACTAAAGAAAATAGAAAAGGGGAGAAATTTTCAATTGATCAACAAACTTGATTGCCCAAAAACCAGGCCGAGGCTGGATCACAGTAAGTGTTACTTATGAAGCCAAATCATGCATGTGAAAAGGGAAGGAACGAAAGAAAAACAGAAGAGAATGAAATACAGTTACTTAACACAACATTAAGTTTCTCAGGGTCCTGTGTCATTTGTAATTCATGCAGTGCACTGACCACAGCCTCACTCACTCCTGACATCCAACATGTCACATCATTTTCAGGAACTGAGCCGGATAATTGCAATAACCCGACACTCTGTGACAGCCATACACTGACGTCTTTTTCTAGAATAACATGATTAATGAGTGATACAAAACCTGAGTAGCACATACATGTCATACTGTTGGTACCGTTTAGCTAAATGTTAGGAAGAACTACTTCTGTTGGCATTCATGAGTCTTAAACCTTCTTCTGTCAAACATGGAATAATGGCAAAATAAACTTTAAGACTCTTTTGGTCTTGAGTGACTCAAATGTGAAGGTTGCAAAAACCAAATGTCACAGCGATAATTGTCTCTGAAAGTCAGGCAGTGTGTCATCGTCCTCAACGGTCTGGGGTGTAAATCTTCAGTCGGGAGCTCTTTCTTTTCCAAGCAACCAACAACTGTGCTTCGATCTGACGGAGAGCTGAGCCTGCAGTAACATTCCTCACATTGCCAAGATGGACAAGGTATAGGGTCTACTGTCCAAACACACACACGCGGTCATCTCCTTGTCTTTCTGTCCCACCTGGGGTCCTCTGCAGCTTTGTGGGCTTAAGAAACAGAAACACACACCCCTCATTTTAAAATAACCTCTGTCTTGTTCCCTGCACTGCCGTCCTTGTTATGATAAGGAGTGTGTCTAAGATGTCCTGACTCACACGCACACATAGACACTAATTCCCCACATGCTCTGGAACAGTGGCCTGAATAAGCAGAGTGTGGAGGGCTGAACATTGAGCAAGCGGCTGCAGGAATGCCAGCATGTCAAATGCAGCAACACATACTCACAAACAGCAACCTGAACCAAGCAGCATTGTTCTGACAAGACACTGACAGCTGCTGTGAAATAAAGACAAAAAATAATCAGGACAGGAGACAGGGAAGAAGGAAAAACAGAAGAAAAAAACAAGAAACGAGAGTGCAAAATGGACTGAAAGTGAAAACCCACTGTCGGCTCAGTAAAACATTAGAAATCATTAACTTACAGTAAAACGATCATATGCATATAAAGCTCTTTCATAATACATTTTACTTGATATTAGATCGGCATTACATAATTTTGTAACACAGGCCTCTTATATTATCCAATACATCAATAAACAAACCAATAAATAAGAAAAATATAATAATACAGAACTGCAATTTTTCCACACAGAAGATTAAAAAATTATTGTCATAAATTTAGTGATGATGAAATCTTGGGGAAAATATGTCATATGATTTGTTATTCCACGTGTGTGTGCCAAACTACACTTGACCTATTAGCTCAGTTCCTGGAGGCTTGGAAGTTGGACATGATGGGAATTACTGGGATGAGTTAAGTGTTTATATAAATTAACTGTGGTGTAACTGAGCCTATTGCGCTGAATATAAAATACATAAATAAATAAATAAAAGTACATTTGAAATGTCAGCTCTTGTTTTTGTTTTTTTTTAATCTCCAGCCAGAATGGAATGGAGAAATCAAAACCAATCAAAACGAAACATTTTTTGGTTAATCACAGCCTTATGAACCGTTTCTGATGGAAGGAAAGAGTGAGAGAGGCTTTACAAAAGGGAGGGGGATTACAAACACAGGACGAAGAGCACGGATTACCGAAGGAGGATGAAGGCATTTAGTTTCACAGCTAAAGGTGTCAGCTGTGAATATTTAATGTCAGCATTTTCTCTTGTTTCTATTCATGTTAATTTACTCATCTGCTCTAATTTCACTTGGCCTGCCAGCTCCATTTACACTACAGAAGCATTTCATATGGCTAATATAGGATCCATATGGCCCCAGCCTTGTGATTTTGGGGCTTAAAAAGAAGTGTGCCTCTAGGTTAAAACTGGATATGCATGCATGAATACTAAGTGAATACTTACACTGAATCGATGGATATGAATAAAATAGCCAGTGCTCTGAAGCTAAACACTACATTGGCTGTCACACAAAATAACTTTAAAACTCCTGAATGCAAACAACACAACAAAACTGAGCAATAATGACAACATGAAATAATAAAACTCATAAAATAATGTTACAAACAATAAAGGGTAGCTCTCCTCCTCTTGCTTGCTTAAGGTTGTGAGTAGTCTTGATTAGAACATGACTGCTTACGTGTATTGTATAAAAACTTGGCAGCTGAACACATCTATCCCATCCATCAAGGCTTTAGTTACACACATTGATAAGGGTTTACTACCATTTCTCCACTGTAAGCCTGCACTTCAGCTAGATCTGTATTTGATGACACCATGCTTCCTCTTCAAGTATCTCGTGCTACAAAATTACAAATTCAATGAAACAAACAAACTGCCCATATAGCACATAAGTAGCATCCGTTCCACTAACAAGCACATCCATGAAAGCATACCACTCTCAAGCTCTGCTTTACATGTTTAAATTCAGAGAATCTAGTAATGATACTGACTTGTATCTACTGTGAAAACTGAGACATTTGAAGTCACGCACATACACACAACTTAACTTATGAGTATGTTCCACAGAGACATGGGCATTCACACACTAAAGTGTACATTCGGTGTGCATAAATACCTTGTATAAAAGTATTTTACAGATACACTGCAACAGCTCACTGTTGCGTGTGATTGAATCTTTAGCCACTAAAGTTACACTGAAGCATTGTATCTGTGACCCACAGAGAGTGGGGGAGAATTGGCTGCATTGTCTTGGCAGCAGACACAAGACATGACATGATGACAGATTACTTTGTGTGCGCATGAACGCAAGAGAGAAAACAAGAAGTTGTGCAGTTATTTATGTTAGTTATGTCCTTAGCAAGAATTTCAGTCAAGCATGTTGCATATACGTGTACTTAAGTAGCCAGCGTGCAATTGGCTTTCTGCCATAACAGTATTCCCTAAAAATCTCGGTAAACAAAAAACGGAGCACATTGTTGATTCAAGTAGGTAAAAAAGTTCCGCTGCAGATTACAATAACGATGCCTTAGCCGATGCAATTCTACGGTGTTTGGAAAGTTTATAGAAGGTTACTGACAATTTCTGTACTTCTACAAGCTACTATGCAACCCACTTCAGTTCCTTTTTTCATACTTTCATGAGTTCATCTGTGTCACAACTGTTGTCACTGATGCCTGCACTGATCTGTGCTGTAACTCTCTCTGCCTTTTCGGGTTTCTGAGTATAGTGGACAAAGTAATTATTTAATTCCCTTTAATTTGTAAGTCTGCTCACTTACAAAGAGATGCACAGAGTTACATAAAAGCTGTGAATGGATTTGCATATCATAGTGAGAAAAAATTATTTGATCCTCTAGCGAAAATTCTGGCTTCCAAAGATTGGCACACGGATAACAATCAATTAATCAATCAATCGATTACTGATAATCCTGGTTTCAGCTTGTTATCTTTTAAACCACACCCTTCTTCAGAATCAGTTTCTTCCAGAAGACTAAAGAGCTGTCAAAGGACATCGGGGACAAGACTGTAGACTGGAATGGGCTACAAAATCGTCAGCAAGAAGCTTGGTGGCAGCTAATGCAATTATTTATAAATGGAAGAAATATAAAACGGCCATCAGCCTCATGGGGTGAGGATGATTATAAGAAAGGTGGTGGCTCAGCCTGAAACTACACGGGAGGAGCTTGTTAATGATCTGAATGCAGCTGGCACCAGAAACAACACTGGTAACATACTACAGAAATCTTACAGTGCCTGCAAGGTCTCCTTGCTCAAGAAGGCACACGTACAGGCTCGTCCTGAGTTTGCCATCCAAATGAGTCAGAGAAGGGTTTGGAGAAAGTGCTGTGGTCAAATGAAACCAAAATCCAGCTCTTTATTTGCCCATTGTGCACCAAGATGGAAAAAATATTTCTTTAACAGCTGGGTAGTGGCATGAAAATAACTTAACGTGACATATTAGACTTCATCAAGTACAGGAGAACATAAAACAACCACGCTGTCGCAAGCATTTACATAAAATAGAAAACTGCAAGTCACAATTGGGTTTCAAGTTTCAAGCGCTTTCATGCTTTTAAAGTTCTAGTTTTTGCTCCTGTTTGACTCAAAATCTTGTGAGACTGAATAAAGTTGAAAAACACCTTCAGCTTTATTCCTGGCATAAAAACGAATTGTGAAAATTTCCTGATTTTCCTTGCTTCCTCCTCAGGGTTTTGTCACTGCGTTAATCCAGTGCAGAAATTCTGACCTACAATAAAACAAAACAAAACAGAAAAAACTCAATAAAAGTGCTTGTTGGCGGCGTCTATTTTATATCTATATTTGGAATAAAATCTTCTGCTTTCAGTTCCCTGCTTAGGATGATAGACGTGCATAAACACCCACGCAAACTGTCAAGAACCTATGTTGAGTAACAGAACTTTCAGCTGTTTCTTAATAGCGGCCATATCTCATCTTATATGTAAACACGGCCTGTTGACTTGCATTCATACTTACACTGTAATGTCATCGTTGCAGTAAATATTTTTTGCTATAAGTTGGTATGTTGCTTGCTGAGCAAAAGTACTTGTATATATTCCAATGTCTTTGTTTGTGTGTCTTTGGTGAGTACTGGATGAATAAGTTCACAGTAAGGACGTCAGGAGTATATTTGGTTCTTTCCACTGCTATATATTAGTCAGCTTGGCCTATCAAAAAGAGGGAAGTATGGCTATGTTTATAAATCCCCATGTATGTGTTTTTGTATGTCTGTGTATTTATTAGTCACTTTCTGACCAGTTGGTCTTGGCCAAGCAGTGGTCTGCAAACAGCTCACCATAGAGACATACGAGCGAAAAACTCCAAATGTCGACATGTGCAATATGTTTGATCAGAACTGCTGCGTCATAACCTGGCAGAGTTAATGATGGGAAAAGCAGGCCGATAAAATTGCGTTATGAGTCATAGCTGAAGTGAAAACACAATCCCGAAATCACCCCCATGTGATAATTACCGACATTCTAATTACTCAGTTTGCCGTAACTTTAACAACAGTCACCAGCATAGCAGTAGCAAAGTAAAGGAACAACTTTGTGGACCTTTTCTCATGTAATTAAATTTTTACTTGTAGCATGAATTGTGTTTTATTAATAAAAAGGAACACATACACAACATGAGACAGAGTACGGAAAATAGAAAAATGCAAACAAGAAGAAAAGCAAAATATTAAATTATAGGAAAACTTGACACCCTCTTTATTGCTGTAAAGATATTTAAGAGCCGGTATGAATATACATATATTACCACAAACTCAATACAGTGGATGCAGTCACATCCAAAGGAAACAAGAGATGATTTTTAGTCTTGCTGTTTAAACAAAAAAAACAAAAAAATCCAACAGAACAGCAAAACAGCAGCATGTAGGAAATGGAAATGTCTGCTATTTTAAGACAGTCACATTAAAAATAGCAACTATATGTACCCAGTATTTTTGCAGAACTTATGACAACTTTTTTTTTTAGCAAGAACTTTTTAAAAAAAAGTCATTACAACTTAAAAATAAAGCTTATTTTTAACTCTCAAATTGAAAAAAAGTAAATGCATGGAGGAATGCAACCGTCCATGACTTCAAGTTTTTTATGCAAATATCAAGTGCATAAAAATTGAAATGTGGATACCACAGAAACCTTAGAATCCCAGCTAAATGCTCACATATACCGTTAGGGTTAACTATCAAACACAGGGGAAAAAAATTCACAGCAACTCGTAAAAATTATATTGAGGATAGTTTTATTTCAGCCTGATTTAACAGTTTGGCAAATTACACATCCACCATGCTTTAACCTACCTGTACAAGCTGCATTTTAACAAACCTCCAGCCCTGCTTGTCTTTCTTGTAAGTCTTGCTGATGTCCTGTTTGTGTCAGGCTTATTGTGTTTGATGGCTGGGGAGTTTCAAGGATATTACCATACCTTTAAATATAAATGACTGCAAATGGCAATAAGAATTTTCTTTTGACTATAATGGACCTAGCTGATTTCTTTTCATAAGAAAAAAAGGGAATGTGTAGAGCTTTACATATATAGATTATTTTAAAAGTGATGTATGGAGTGGTAACCTGGCCCTTTAACTTTGTAGTTAATGTAAAATAAATTGTTTCTTTAGACCAAATTTTCTTCTTGCATGTTATGTTAAAACAAAGGCAAAGGAAAAAGAGCTTTGTGCTAGCATGCGTGCCCTCATCCAGGCACACACTATTCATTGGACCGTCAACCTCAACAGATCCCCTGACACATGCATAAACTATGTCAGCACTTATTACTTTGTTTCATTAAGTCAGATTCCTTGAAATTGTTCGTCTGCCTGCTTATCGATCCAGCTTATTGGTTCTACTTACACTTGCACCTCTATCAGCTGATTTCAGATTGTGCACCAGAACCTCAGTTTCCGTCTCTTTATGTTTTTAAAGTGGAGTCACTGTGACGATCACTTTAAAGCCTCTTTGCAATGTTTTTTTTTCTTAATCTTTGCTTTGTGCTCTCGGCCTTGTGTTCATACTTATGTGCTAAGAGAAAGAAGATATGTGTCTCCTTATTAGGATAGGAATTTCTGTTGGTTGTTGTGTGGGACCGTAGCCTATAAGTTTTTATATTGGTAATTATGAGACAATGAGTAACAACAACAACAACAACAACAGCAACAACAACAATGCGAAAGTAATGTAACAAGTACTATAACAAATGACTTTCTCCTGGGAGTAATTAAGTAACATTCCTTTTAAGAAAAAATGTTTTGTGTAACATTTGTAATACATTATTACTTTTGGATTATTACACTGACCACACAGCATGCAAATAATTTGCACAAATGTGATGTCTGATACACTAGTTCACAATGGTGGTGAACCCAATGAGAATTGATAATAGAATTGATTCAATTAGTGATATCTCGAATGAAATTCTTATTAATTCCCATTTCTAACTCATGCACAAGCTTGTATTAATATCAAGGCCCACAAGTGCGCATATATGAGCATCTGTGTGCACTTAGATTAGTACAACTCAGCCATGCAGTGTGCATGGGTATTGTGTGCAGAGCCAGAGTGTGCAACATGCAAGTTAATTTATTACAAAGGTAGTAAATTAACAACTTTAAATGCATTAAATGATCCCTATAGAGCCAAACTCTGATGTTGTTGCTGGACAGTCCAAACATCAGGCTTGGTGAGAAAACATGACAATACAATTAAAATGCGTTTAGCTGCAGGACACACAGACCTCGAAATGAATGCTGGTGATTCTTATCTGTTAAAAAATAAAATTTTTGTACCATTCTTTTTGCATATTCCTAAAATGTGCGAGTTTTTTTGTCTTGTCCATCAGCCTTATCACCCAAGCTGAATCATAGCCAAAATAAACTCAAAGTTTTCAGTACCTTGATATTAATCATCTCACACGTATTTAACAATTTTGTGGTGGAGGACTACAAGGAGACAAAAGATGAAGTGGGATTTCTGGGGCAAAAACTAAATTGCACGTGTGATAGTTGCTAATAAATGAGATATAAATAACTGCAGCCTTTAAAAAAGAGCTCTAAAACTAACCTAATTGCCTGCATGGCATTTCTAGCTATATCCAAGTGGCATTCGTCAACAAAGATAAAGTATTGTGTTATTTACTCAAGATTGTATAAACAAATTTTATATATGCACATAACTCTAAATTAACCTCCTAAGACCCGAACTCTTTCATGGCATGCATTTTTAATTTTTCTTTGCTATTTGGGTTGATTGGGACCTAAAGAATGTAAAAACAAAGATTTACCAGATTTTTTTTTTTACCTCATTTTAGTTTTTTCAGAAAAATGAGATCCACATATGAGGACATTTGTTTCAAATTTTGATAGAACAGTGGCAGTATAATGTCCTCGTAAGTGGATATCAGGCCCTTGTGGAGAAAAATTAAGTATTTTGGTCTAGACGTCTCAAAACGTGATGTCCACATATGTGGACACCAGGTCCTAGGAGGTTAAAGCCAAACATTTCAGTACTTTGCAACCTTTGAAGTCTTTTAAGCACAACTTCCTTGAGTTAAATAAATCTTACAATGTGGTTATGTCTTTAACTTAAGTCTATTCTGGTAATACTACCTTTACAATATACACCATCTTCAACTGAGAACAAGAAGATTCAAAATAACATAGTAGAGAAAATGAGCAGATGAATTGCACATATCGACAGTTAGGTAACTACAAAAGAAAAAGGAAGTGTTAATGCTCTTTGTGGCTGGAATTCACTCTCTCAGGGGAAAAAAGTCAAAGCAACTCCAGCTGCTGAGCAACAGCTGCTCACATAAAATCTATCTTAAAAACCATAAAAATGAAATAATTGAAACCAAGTTTAAAATATATGACGACTCAAATGAGTACTTATGTGCATTTAGTACAATGCTTTATGGATCTCTGAAGTTTGGATAATCAACTTAAAAGATAACCAGACTGACTTAAAACAGATGTCTTTACTGGCATTTACTATGTGACTCATGGCTGTGATCCACATCTTGATAATTACCAGTTACAGGTTTGCTTCTCTCCAAAGCTGATGAAATGTAAAAATATGTGTTTACAGTCACTTTATTAGTTACACTGCCAGTCTTGGGTTGGACCCCCTTTTGCCTTCTCAGATTTAGTAAGGTGCTGGAAACATCCCTGACAGATTTTGGTGCATACTGACATGATAACATCACTAGTTGCTAGAAATTTCATGTAAATCTTACATGTGCAGCTTTGTTGCCACCACATCTCAAACGTGTCATGCTGTACTGAGATCTGTGGAGGCCATTTAAGTACAGTGAACATACTGTCACATTCAAGATATCAGTTTTGACATGAGCTTTGTGATATGTTGTGTCAGTGAGTATAAAGAAATGGACGTGGTCATTAGTAATCTTCAGGTGGGCTGTGGTAGACATTGACAAAGCATTTTCATCTGCTTTTTCAGACATTTTTTTTTGTTGCCATATGCAGGAAAATTCCAGTAGCTCAGCAGTTTCTTTGTTCAGATTAGAGACCAAGGCATTCAGGAACCAAAAACCATTCCAGGTTCAAAGTCATTTAAAAAAGAAAGTCATCGTTCTTCCCCATTCTGATTCTTTGCTTTGAACTTCAGCAGATAATCTTAAGACTGCATACTTCCCAAAATTAACTGAGATGCCGTCATGTGCTGTAAAAATACAATGGCCACAGTAAAAAATGGCAAATAGTGTAATTCTCTAAATAAAACTGTACAGATTTTCCTAAGCAGTATGTTCTTCTTAGATGTTATCATGAACAGGAGCCTATCCCTGGAGCCTATTTCAGGTACCATAGAGAGGTGGGGTACACCCTGGACAGGCCACCAGTCGGTTGCAAGGCTAAGATATATAAACAGACAACCATTCACACCATGGGCAATTTAGAAGCACCAATTAACCTAACCCCACTAATTGCAATGTCTTCGGACTGTGGCAGGAAGCCGGAGAGAACCTGTGCAAACATGGGGAGACTATGCAAACTCTAGTTGGAGTTCAATTCAGAACCTTCTTGTTGGGAAGTAGCAGTGCTAATCACTACGCCACTGTACTACTCCAATCCCTATTCCAGCATTTGAATGCTAAAATTCACAAGGAAAGAAAGAAATTTGAAAGAAAACACTGCACGGAAAACTTTAACTTTAACAACAAACTGGTGGCAACCAAATCTTTCACATAGTTCAAAAAGGATTTCCAAACCTTTTCATGTTTTGTGTATTTCAATATATAGTGACGTACGCTATTCCTTTCGGTGGAAGGCTAGCCGTTCTTTGTTTTATCCAGTTCATAACACATAGTCTATGAGTTTGTTGCCACATACTTCCCCATATTTGCTGGCCAAGTAAACCATACGTTTGTTGGTGCAAGACCCCATTCTTGTCCACCTGCAATATCCCTTTACAACATATACATTTTCATGACATTATGAAGAAACAGATGCAGACTGATCGTTATTTTATTAGTGAAGAAATCGGAAATTTGTGCACTGCTACTGAATCAACATGAATGTTGGTTGATTAATATTTTTCATAAATGTTATATAACACACAATAATTGAAAGGTTTCGTCTAATGAATTTCATATAATGAATATGTTTGTGCTGTTAGTGCATAGCAACGGGCTGTTTTTAATCAGGTCTAGCAGGTTGATATGTAAAGCGGGTTGCTGCAGTGAAAGGGCTCAGTCAGCAATCAGACCACACACACGCACATACATATGAACAGCAATCTGACTTCCTCTGTTCAGTCCACTATCTCTCTTGGCTTCCTGCGTATCTGACAAAATAAGTGAAAAACATTCACTTTCAACATACTTTCACTTCAGCTTCCTAAAATCTCTTGGGTGCTGAACAAGCTTGCAATATACAGAGAGAAAGAAAGATAGCATGGGAAAGAGGAATTAAAAAGAGATGGTTCATTATTACTCTGCAAAACCATATTCGGTATGCTCTGCACATCATTTACCCAGAGAAAAGTTCAGGCTGAAGATTTCCTTTAAATGGTAAATGGCTTCCACTTGTGTAGCGCTTCCTAATTGTACTGCTTCTTTATTCACCCATTCATGCTTAAATATTTAGTGGTGACTGAGCTGCAATAAAAGACATTGACCTGGCATTGGGTTTCAGTGTCTTGCCCAAGACCCTTTGGCAACTCAGTGATGTGACAACCTGCTTCACCACATAAACCATGGGTGCTCCATTTTAAAAGTTACATTCATGAACCAAAGAATCTTTTAAATGCAAACACATTTAAAAGCTAAAGTTATTGGAACTTTAATCTGGTAAATTTAGCATTTAATTGGGAAAGAAATTATGTGAATATGAAGTTGATTTCATAGATTTAGCAGTAGTGTTGCAAACATCAGCCAGACAATTTCATAAGCTATTGTGGTGAGACATACCTAAAATTCCTAATAGCAGACACCTTGTGTCTGTCTAGTGCTCACAGGTTTCCCTGTCATCATGTTCCAGTCTGACCAGACTCATGCCATTCTTTAAACCACTGAAAGATACAAAATAAAGTGTGTTGTTGGGGTTTCTACTTCAATGAACATGTATGAGAAGCACCAAGCATTATGACACATAAGTACTCTGTTCTAATTATTGTACATCTGTTCTTCTTACGCAAATGGCTTCTTTTATAAAATTCCTTATTAATCACTTGCACCCACGCCTCACTGGCGAATAAAGATATCTCACTGAAAAGTGTCTGCTTAATGTTACTGAATTCTGATTTGACTGTGTTGTTTTAGATCCCTTCTTTTGCAAAGTGCAGAGTACTACAGTGGCACGTGCAGCAGGGTGACAAGACCCCACACTGAGAACAAAATGACAGTGCACAGAATAAAATAAAGATAGGACTGGGCACACAACAAATATACATCACCGTTCGTAGCAGAGCGGTAAGTAAACAGTCAGGAAACAATAAAAGTGAAGCAATGACTGGACCGCTTTACCACACGGTTGTTATCACAATGGGATCCATATGACAGCGCTCTGATGGGCACGTCAGTTACTGCAAGAGTTGCAAAAAGATGAAAGAAAGAAAAGTAATATCTTTGTTGTCCAAACTGTTTTTCAGCGTTCTGAAGGGGGACTGTGCTTTCACTTTCACTGTTAACACCAAACCTGCGACACAAATTGGAATTGATTTTGTTCAACAAATCAGCAATTTATTAAAAGGAATGTTGATAGAATTTTATGCAAATTACATGTGCAAAGAAGTTATTTTATCCAACGCGTCCCCAAACTCAACAGTCATATCACAAACACACCAGACTTGTCTGGAACTTTTGCTTTCGCTTCACTTTCTGCTTGGTTCAATTTAGGGACTGAAAAACTGTGATTTTTCTCTTATTCACACAATTTCTAAAAATCACCCATGGTTTATAATAAGAGCTCGTACGACCAGTCTGTGGGGAAACGCAGTCTGTTATCCAATGTGCAGTTAACAAGAAAACACAGAGCAATTTTTGGTTCACGCTGTTTTGTCCTCAGATCCTAGAAAATATCTAACCTACGATTGAACCCCCAAAAATAACTTGTATCATGCAATATGCAATATAACAGCTATGTAATTCTGAAATAACTGAACCTGTATTGTCTACTCTAGGCCTAATGTCAATTGAAAATAGTAGCTGTTCATTAAAATTAAAATTTGGCCATTATGTCGTCTTTAAATTTAGTAACTTTATTTATGAAGTTTTCACAACTCTAAACCTGCATTCAATAATGAGCAGTTTTTCACAACACTGACTGAAAGTCGCAGATACATCTAATAGTGTGTGGAAGTGTTTGGCAAACATTATGCAGAAGAGTTTGAGTATAGCTGTGGCTGCAGGTTGACTAACCTTATGTTGAAAGTGAGTGAAGACACAGCAAAGGACAAAAGTTGGGTTCGTGTTTTGACATAACCAATTACACAAACATCATACGATGCCTTTCTGCTTCCTGCTCAGGACCCACAGGAAGTGGGTCAGTTGTTTGCTTTTGCGTGAGAAGAAAAGGGAACTTTTTTCGGTGACGTTATTCTCACGCAGACAAACTGAAATAACCCAACTTTTGGCTTTTTCTCTCTCAAACTCTCCATCCTCCCTAAACAGAAAAAAGCAGAAGTGTTTTAAAGAAGGTGTTGGTGACTCAATGTCTGTATGGTTAGCTCTGTCTAGCATTTTTGCTGCAATTAGTCAGTGGCCGTTATTATTTTCACATTTTTGCAGTTACTATGGAAAACTGTAAACCGCAGAAGGCAAAGAAGTTGTGCGAAAAAGCATTAGTAGCTCAGAAACTAACTACAGATACAGGTCTAGCATATTTAAATTCTAAATATTGTGTGGAAGTTGACATAACTGTATCTTGCGATTTTCCCCAAACAAATGCATCATCATAGGAAAATTCTTTGATAGTTTTGCTAACTGGACAAAATGTTAACTTATGCTAATCTATATTTTATGACTCACTGATGCAGTTGATGCTTTGCTAAATGCTAATTAAGCTATATGCTAAATTGACGGTAATCCGTAGATGATGAGTCATTAGGGTAGCTTATGCTTTGCTAATTGCTAATTGAGCAAAATTCATGGTAATCCTCACAGAGCAGTGTAATGAGTCACTTCAAGATGTCTCACAGAGACGTTTAATCCGTGGGAAGCAAATTAAGGAAATTCCTCTGCAGCTGCTTCATTCATCTTAATGTCTTTGTGTGTGTGCGTATGTAAGAGAGAGAGGGACAATTGTGAAATAATCGCAGATTACAGACGTGTGCTCGGTGATCATCATTTTCGCTCATAATCAGTTAAGTTGTCATCAGCTGTTAACACTGACGTAATGAAGTAGATGAGGCAGCTAAGCTTCTGTTAATTTCCCACCAGCTTAATTCATTTGAGCGTTCTGTTTTATGATTCACACATAGTTTAAGTCAATTTAAAGACCAAGAGTTGGCCTGTTTTTTAAACATTCCCAAAATTTTACATGTCATCATCAACAATTTAAATTAAATAAATTAAATTAAATAAAAAATAGATGTCTGCACATTAGCAAGATCTTCAGGCAAGAAACAAACTTTCTTGGTGCCTGAGGCCTTTTGGTTTTAATGAGCACTCATGTTTGATTAGTCTGGATGGAGAACAAAAAACAGATTACAATCTAAGACCTGCCAGCTGTTCTCTGACATTTAGCTATTATTCGTTTTTTATTAAAATTTGCCTGTATTTTTAAATAATCATCAGTGGTCAGAACAGAGGCCTGTAGTATGAAGCAGGATTTGGAATTATGCAGGTAACCTCAGGCTTAACTCTATGAAAGTGGTTCCCAGCGTACATCACCATGGTAACCTATACTGTGATGGAGCATCTTATGTTTGAGATTAGCAATAAACAGATGGTAAATGGCCTGTATTTATATAGCGCTTTACTACTCCCTAAGGACCCCAAAGCGCTTTACATATCCAGTCATCCACCCATTGGTGATGGCAAGCTACATTGTAGCCACAGCCACCCTGGGGCGCACTGACAGAGGCGAGGCTGCCGAACACTGGCGCCACCGGGCCCTCTGACCACCACCAGTAGGCAACAGGTGAAGTGTCTTGCCCAAGGACACAACGACCGAGACTGTCCAAGCCGGGGCTCGAACCGGCAACCTTCCGATTACAAGGCGAACTCCCAAATCTTGAGCCACGATCGCCCCTGAAATCCGTACCTAGTGACCACTCAAATCTCTAAAAATATTCCTGGAAAATCCCTTGAAACGTTGCGCATGTATTGTGAAAGCATATAAAATATTTGTCTTTCCTTGATTATCATCAACAGGAAATACAGATTCTTACATGCACTCTTATTCCTGCTGGCTGCAAATAATTTAACAACACTTTTATTGTTCTATAGATTGATATATGATCCTAAAATGGGAACATATTTTTGTGACCTTATAAATCTGTCTCTCTCAAATTTACACATAGTCTAAGCCTACACTTGAATTCTGAAATCTTTACTCTCTGTCTCTTAAACATCATCAGGGATGCAACTAAAAAAAAACCTAAAACTTGTCCATCTAAATATTAATTTAATGGAATAACAGCTGTAATCCATCAGTGTCTTTATGGCAGAGCATTGATAGTCTGTTAACTTTAAATTATAGACATATTTTATTCATGTTTCTGATTGGTCAGATGCTGCTAGTACTACCACTTACATCTGAACTCGGTCATTACTAGACTGGCAAAGCCTGGGTTGGCTTATGGAGTTAATAACCACCTTTGTGTTAATGCTTAGCCTGATTGCCGATGGTTACATTGAACTTGCTTCACAGTACAGGGCACTGGCTACACCAGAAAAAATATTCCATTGCTATCACAGTTTGCAGACTGTGGGATCCTAGATTCTCATTGACTAAGTGACTGTAACAAATTAAACTGTTAAGTAGCTATATTTAGAAATTATAGTGTCAAGTTGGAAAACTGTTGTAAACAATTCTATACATTTGTATCTTTACATGTATAGCTTTTATTTTGTATCTTGAATGAGTTATTCATACTCTTAAGCTTAACTGTAAACACTTGACCTTTTTTAAATTTATATTGTGGGTTAGACCATCGGTCCCCAACCCACGAGCCACGGACTGTGAGTCGTTTGGTACCGGGCCACGAGAGTTGAGGCTCGGGTGTGAAATGTGTGGTTTTCAGGGTTTTTATCAGTTTTTAGCGTTATTTTCTTATCGTTTTTATCGTTAACTCGGTTTTCCTGGGTCTTTTCACATGTGTTATGAATAAATCTTCTTTTTTTCAGTACTGGTACTAGTTTTATTTTGTTGTATTTATCCGCGACACCTTAAAGGCCGGTCCGTGAAAATATTGTCGGGCATAAACCGGTCCGTGGCGGAAAAAAGGTTGGGAACCGCTGGGTTAGACCATGTCAGTAAACCCTATTTCATGTTGGCACATGCTGTTCTCAAATTATTTATTTCCTTATTTAGTCTATATTCAAATGACAGGTAACTGTCTTAAAATCTTTCATATGGGAACATTAGCCAGCCACTTTTTTGTAATGGCCTCAAGGTAATTTACTTTTTTAACACTGTAATGCACCACAAAAGTAAAATTTTTAGCTTTAGTATTTTTGTGTATATTCTCTGTGCATGTTTTACTCAAACAGGACAAATCACAGAGAGTTTCTGTGTAAAAAAACTGGTACATGGAAAAATATTTGGCAGTCGGGATCTTATTTGTTTATTCAGGACACTTTGTCTTCTATGTCAAGCGTTGCATTAAACAATGGATGCTAGAATGAATGAGGCAAATATGACATGAAGATCTTAGTCCTTGTTTCTCTAAAAGTTGCCTGTATGAAATAAATCAACTGGTACTGCAGTGAGTCTAGAGAATAGAGAATAGTTTGTCATCAGCTTGTCTTAGTATGAGATTACTGCTAACAACAGGCAAACAGCGAACCATGTGAGAGTGATTTACCTCCACGCCAACTCGCACATGTTTGTGTCTGTTTTGTAATCTGCATTTTAAGACACGCAAAAAGGAACTTGACAGTATTGCCCACACCACATGTCACTCACTGCTTTCTCCGTTTTCGGCCTCTGCAAGCTTTTTTTTGGCAATTGTGGTCCCCAGATCTGAGGGGGAAAATCCCCCTTAAATGCAACCAGGCTATTGATGGTAAAATGTCTAACAGATCAGAGAAAAGGAAAGACATGGAGGAGAGGAAGCGACATGGAGCTCTTTGATGGCAGCGTCGAGGACAGCATCTGCGTGTGGCATGTATATATCTGTCTGTATATGTGTATATATGTTGCTCTTTGTGTGTGTGTGTCTGCATCAGTGTGGGTGAATGTGACCATATTGTATATATGTGACTTTGCATGGCTAGTTGTCTGTCATTCCGCCCGTGAGCAACCGCAGTTTAGATACACAAAGCTGAGCAGGGGTGGTACGGTGAGTGTGTGTGTGTTTGTGTTGGTGGGGAAGCAGGGGTGTTAGCAGTCATTGGGTTTCAGCGGTTAACCCCTAAACTTTTTATTTTTTCAGACGAGTTTGGGATTAGTGGGGGGCATTTTAACATCAGCGCTGGTGTGTGGGCACATTATGTTCTTTATGGGCCCAAAGCAAGCAGGAGGGGAGGAAGTGAAGGGAAAATGGAGTGGGAGGAGAACATATGAGGAAGTAACTGCCACCAGTCCCCCAATACCAAGCTTGTACCCCCTACCCTCCATTCCCTCGCACCACCACTGGAGAGAGAGGAGAAGGCTGCTGGACCACAGACCACCCAGAGAGATGGAGACACACCGATACAGACAAAAAGACAGACAGACGATGAAGATGTAACATAGTCACAGAGAGACGAGAATCCATTGTGAACCTGAAAGAATCAGACCAAAAGCATTTGGTAAAGAAAAAGTAACTGATTTATAAATTTATTGAGACACAAGCAATCAATCAGTCAGGCAGTTAAAAAAGACCATTGATAAACCAATAATAAATAAATGAACAGAGAAGGAAGGAATGACAGAAGAAAAAAGAAAGAATACGTTCATTATGAGAGTCATGACTAAATCCTCATACCCATCCAATTAAAACCAATCATAGTGCTGATATGGCTTGCCTGCTTCGATGTTGTGATAAAACACTAAAAAGAGAGAGATAAAGTTTAATCTGTTAAAAGCCAGGTATTGCAGTCAGCTGGTTTAACGTAACAGTGAAAGAAACAACTAACTCCAGGAAAGTGTGATTAGAAGAACTAATACTGCTGGATTTAACCCACTGATCCTAATTTATAAACACACAGAAGATGTAAAAATAAGCAGTACAAAGAAAAATTGTAACGTTTCTAAATCAGATATCACCCCATAAAAACAATACATTTGCCAGCGATCATTTTAGGTAACAGAAGTGATTAAAAAAAATATTGCAAGAGGTGCTGGCAGAGCTCAAGGACAGACTGAAAGTGAGAAAACCCAGTTAAATGCTGGTATGACAGGACACACACATGCACACACTGCTGCACATTACTGCTGATGGAGAGACATACTGAAATAAATCCAAAGGATACATTAAGGCATTGATGCTGTTAAACTTTGGTGTGCAGGTGAAATTGACAGGAACAGTCATTTAGGAAATGAAAAGAGTGAGTTTAGGGGAGAAGCACAAATCATCCATCCATTCATTCGCTTCTCCTTTTCAGGGTCGCGGGGGGCGCTGGAGCCTATCCCAGCTGTCATAGGGCAAGAGGCGGGGTACACCCTGGACAGGTCGCCAGTCTGTCGCAGGGCCAACACACAGGGACAATCAACCATTCGCACTCACTTTCATACTCACATTCACACCTAGTGACAATTTGGATTATCCAATTAACCTTTCCCCACAAACTGCATGTCTTTGGACGGTGGGAGGAAGCCGGAGTACCCGGAGAGAACCCACGCAAACACGGGGAGAACATGCAAACTACACACAGAAAGGCCGCAGCCTGATGTTGGAATTGAACTCAGGACCTTCTTGCTGTGCGGCTAACCACTGTGCCACCACTCAAGTACAAATGCTGGTGAAATAATATTTGTATTCATTAAAAAAAATAAATGAATACTCCAGAGGAAGATCCAGTTTTTGCACTCCAAATGAGTCAAACCAAGGCACAATTCTTAGGTTGAGCTGGGGCTTTCCCTGAGCTGAAAAAAAGCCCCACTCATTTCTACATGAAAGAAAGGAATGAAACAATTACACCATGGACAACAACTTAATGAATGCATTAAAAAAGAAAAATATGTGGGGAACCTAATATAAATGAAACAAAAGGTAACTAGAAAGAATTTTTACAGACTGTCACTCTTTAGGGAATCATTGCTGTGACTTTTGTTTTCATGTGCTTTTGGTCCCAGGAGTAAAGAAAAAAAAAAACCCTCTATGCTGTTGTCTTTTATTTCAAACATGTTCTGGAACAATAGAGGTCTGTCTATCCACAAGGCCTGTTTTCATTCTCCGCTCATTCTGGACAAGAGCTGCACTTCAGACAAGATACAGAATTTCAGGAAGACAGAAAGGTTGAGCAAAGGTCCACATTTATCCTCATGTTTCTTTCACATTACGTGCATTGCTGCAACAATGCTCTCACACACCAAGCTTCGTGTGTGTCCAATGCAAGGAATAAGCTCAAGGACAGATGATTTCCCTAATATGCAGTTTTCTTATGTCTTTGCAGCTCATCATACATGTATCACATACTAGAAAGCCCTTATGGTGTCTGAAGAAATCCACAAAGCTCTGGTTTGTATGCTGATGTCTCTGTTCTATATGTACTGTGAATATGTGTGCATGTGTGGGTAGATGACAGAGTTCTGAGTTCACCACATCAGTGTTAGCAGTGTGTTTGTGTGGTTTCCTCCACTTCACCGCTGCCTCCTCCACTAAGTGTCACTGCTCCTCTGTTTTCTCTCTTTCACCCCAATATTGTTAACATCATTAAAGCTTTTCTTTTGACCATTTTTTCATTTTTTTTAGATGGTCAACTGGCCAATGGAGAGTCTGAAAATGGTTTATTTACATTTGAAACTAAATCTGCCTAACTTGTACTACTGTTTATGGAGGTGTATGTGGTTCTTAGAGAGAGGACATCTTGAAAATTAATATATCATCCTTATTCTCAAAGGATTGCAACACACATGGGTCTTCTTGACAAAGCTCCTGGGAAGTAATAGGAGTACCCCTATGTAATGCTGCCACCACGGTTGTGACAACATTTGGATTAAAAGGTGACCGGATAAAGTAGGTGGAGATCTCAACAAGAAATTCAGCTTTTTTAGTATTGTGCAACAGTTTTGAGCCACCACTCATCTTTATATTTGGCTAGGGAGATACAGTAGGACATAGGTACAGTGAATTTTTGAAACACGTTTAAACATACATGGAAATAGAGTATATTAGGAAAAAAAGGTTTATCTGTGGTAAGTATATCTATCCATTATCTATGCCTTAAATGCAGCCCCAGAGCCTTGACTCTTTACAGAAGACATTCACTGTTGGACCTTCCAACATTCTGTGCAACAATGATTTGAACCAAAAGCTTGAATTTTGGACTCATCCCTCACATTAGTGAGTGGTAGATGGATCAAATGAAGACCTACGTCTGTCAGGTCCTGTATCAGGTCTTTGCTGGATTTTTTTTTCTTTTCGGTTTCTTAAAGATGTGACTTTCA
>NW_005187491.1:936406-947485 GCF_000239375.1 Pundamilia nyererei
TCGCTGTATCACCTATTCAGGTTGTAAATCGTGTTTTTAAAAAGTAACTAAGTAACTAAGTAATTAATTACTTTTGAAAATAAGTAATCAGTAAAGTAACAGGATTACTTTTTGGGGAAAGTAATCAGTAATTAGTTACTGGTTACTTTTTTCAAGTAACTTGACCAACACTGGAGATGAGTAAGAAAACCATGAAAAACCTGTCAGTTATGAGGGTGACTGGAGTCAGTGACTTCTCACTCTGTAGTTCATTTCATATCCTGCTTTGCTAATGGACTACAACACAGGAAACAGATTTATAATCCCATCATGAGGGATAGAGAGGCAATGCTTTTGACAGTTCATCCAAATAAATTCACCATGCAACACATAATGAGACAGAATTTACACATTAACATAAATGGGATAAACTGGTGGGGAGAAGCCAAACTGGTTGTTAATTAGAGTAAAGAAACAAAACTTTGCTTTCTGTATTGCACTAATGTCCATTGCAGCCACATGACCACAATCCATCTGATCCATCATATTGGATGTGTGACAGTCACACAGACAGCCCTAGTTACACAGAGTCAGAGACCAATCCAGCACCATATGGCAACCACTGGTTGTACGGGGAAAAACAATAATGCCCCAAAAGGTTGTGGTTGCTGGAGATTGATCACAGTCGCTGGAAGATGATTGCTAAAGCCCCATTGACGCAGTTCTAAAGATCGACCAGCGACATGCTAACAACCTAGTAGTTATTGAGTATTTGTAGACCAACATTAAAAACTACATCCAACTGGGGCAATCTGCTAGCAACCAAAGCAATCACTAACTAATCACTGACTTTCTGATTCTGCACCTTCTTTGTAACCAGTTTCACCAGATAGAGCTAGCAACCACACACACTTTCACACACACATGCAAATTAGCTGCATATATGGCTCTTTTATAAGTATATTATGATGTGTCTACTCATTACAACAGCACCACTAATGGCCTGACTGATCATTTTATCGTCCATGTTTAATGATTAAAAAACACCGGATACTATTAGAGACAGAGATTTAGTTTTTACTTAAATAAACTCCCCAAACCCGTTTGTCACTGTGTTTCTCAGTGCATTCATAATTTTCCACATTACAAACGCTCCATTTTAGACCAATCGCTAAGCTGCCATTTTTGTCTAAGGTTCTTGAGTAAGTTAAGTTGTCCTCCACCAGTTATCCTCTTAGACACAAATAATATTCTGGATAAATATCAGTCTGGTTTCAGAGCTTTCCACAGCACAGAGTCTGCTCTACTGAAGGTGTTCAATGATGTGCTTTTAGCTGCTGACTCTGGAAAAAGTAGAGTTTTAATGCTTTTAGACCTGAGTGCAGCATTTGACACTGCCGACCACACAATCCTATTAAACCGTCTAAAGACGTGTCGGCATTCAAGACTCTGCTCTAAAATGTGTTGCCTCTTACCTGGAGAGCTAATCCTACTCTGTGATGCTGGGTAACAAATACTCTTCCCCAGCTACACTCACTATTCTATTCTGGGCCCTGTCTTATTCTCCTTATATATACTATATATACTCACATTAGGCTCCATTTTTTGGAAAAACACATGATCTCCTATCACTCTTATGCAGATGATACACAGTTCTACCTCTCTCTAAAACCAGGTGCTGATAGTACACTGCAGACAGTCTCAAAATGTCTTAGCGACATACATTGCTGGATGTCTCTGAACTTTCTCAAATTAAATCACAACAAAACAGACATTATAATTTTCGGTAAGCAGAACTCTCATAAGAAGCATTCAGAAGAATCTTGGTTTCATTTTTGATTCTACCCTCAAGCTGGACAAGCAAATAAATTCAGTTGTTCGTGGCAGTTTTTTCCAGCATCTTAGGAGCATTTCTAAACTCAAAAATATCCTGCCTTCTAAAGACCTGTAAACTGTTATCCATGCTTTCACATCATCACGTCTTGACTACTACAACTCTCTCTACTTGGGCATCTGTCACTCAAGCCTGTCCCGCCTGGAACTTGTTCCAAATGCAGCCGCAAGGCTCCTGACGGGTACTAGAAAGAGAGAGAGTATTACTCTGATACTCGCATCTCTACATTGGCTGCCAGTTAAATATAGAATTGATTTTAAGGTTTTATTATTTGTTTTTAAAGCTCTCCGTTGTTTGGCTCCAGGTTACATTTCAGATCTCCTTAGCCTGCACTTACCCACTTGAACTCTGCGCTTCTCCAGTCAGATGCTGTTATTAGTTCCACGCTCCCAGTTCAAATCTAGAGGTGACAGGGCTTCCTCCATTGCCACCCTAAAACTCTGGAACAGTCTTCCTCCTTTCATAAAATCCTCTTCATCCTTGGAAGTCTTCAAATCAAATCTGAAGACCTACCTATTTTCCAAGGCTTTCGGATCTCTCTGACACCTCTTTTATTTTGGTTTTAGCTGTTCTGGTCTTTTATCTCATTGGATGATGTTTGCATATGTATACACATATACATGTATTTTATGTTCACGTATGTGTGCTTGTGTGTGAATGTGTACATTTTTGTATATTTATGTGCATGTTTGCATGTACACATATTTTTTTACAAACATGTATGGATGTGTTACAATGTTTCTATAATGTTTTCATCTTATCTATTTTAATTCTTTTTATTATATTTTCCCTCTGTTCAGCACTTTGGCCAACACTTGATGTCTTTTAAATGTGCTATATAAATAAAGATGACTTGACTTGACTCCATTATGAGGCAGTGTCAAGCAGCAAACCAGGAACTGAAAAATGTGAACTGAAAACATCACAAAACACTAATCGTGCAGTTTAGTGGAATATCACTGATTATCAGTTATAGCAGATTTTAATGTGAGAATTAATAATATAGATTTTTTGCAGTTGTATACACCTCCTCTGTCCAATCATTAGTCAGTCCTGCACCACCTTTCTTTCTAAACTGTCTAATTAACTCAATAGATTTCAGTGGATTTTATAAAAAATGGAAAATATGCTTGCAGTTTGTGAATATAGGTTACTGTGCAGAAACTAAAAATACTAATATAAAATCAATTCAATTGCTTGAAGTAAAGTATGTAATGGAATTAAAAAATGTTTAATGATGAATGCCAGAAAAAACAATTTTAACTTATTTTTACATCTGCTAAAATATTCATACACAAGAGAGAAGGCAGAGTAATGCATGCATATATCAAAGGTCTGTCTGAAAACCTGCATTCATCAATCCATTTTCTTCTGCTTATCCAATTCAGGGTCTTGGGGGGCTGGACCCTATCCCAGCCATAGGGCAAGAGGCAGGGTACACCCTTGACAGAGCTATCCAGGGAGACAGACAGCCATGCAGACCTATGGGCCTTTTAGAATCACCATTTAATCCAACCCCACTGTGGGAGGAAGCCAGACTGCCTGGAGAGAACCCATCCATGAAAGCTTTACACAGAAAGGCCTCGGCCAGGTGGTGGATTCAAACCCAGGACCTTGTTGCAGTGAGGCAACAGTGCTAACCACCGGGCTGTCCTTGTGTGAAAATCCTTTTCTCAGGGGAATTCTGGAAAATCGGGGAGTTCTACAAATGAGTCACATAACAAAAATAAAGCAGAATGTGCTAAATAAACGTTTTTGTACATTCATTTTATTTAGTTGTTAAAAGACAAGAAAATCAACATGAACTGGAAAGAAACCGTATTTTTAGTCAAGAAAAACAAGTCATGGAAAAATTTTCCAACCTGTCTCCCTTTTCTGCTAGCACCTTCTCCTAATTTTCTTCTCATTCTGCTTTCTAATTTAAAAAGCAGAAATTATTTACTGGTGTGTGTGCCTGTGTGTGTGGGGTGGGGGTGGGGGGTATGAGGGAGAAGGAGGAGAGGTGGAAATTCCCTGTCTGGATCCAGGTCAGTTACTTCCACATGTCCATCTGTCTGTCTAACTGACTCACAATGCTATCATACAGTTGAGACATAAGTCAGGTGATACATACAGACGGTTACATACATATATGCATATATCCAAAGAATGTATGTAATTGTGCAATGTTTCCTAGAAAGTCCCTGTTGCGTCTCTAACACTGCATTAGTGATATTTAAGCTTTAACATGTGCAGGCATGTACAGAATTATATCCAGAAATCTTCATGTCCTTTGGCTCAAGAGGGAGAGAAGTTTGTTCACGAATCAAAGTGCTGCTGCTGTGGTCCACATTCTGCATTCTGATGTGTCGATAGGAAAGTACATTACAAGTGTAAAGAACAGATCGTTATGTGAATGTGAACAAAGGTTTGACTCTGAGTGGTCAGTTCACGAAGAAGCTGATAAACTATTTATTTTAATGACAATGAGACTCCTTTAGAAACTACTCAGTCTCAGTTGCACACACTGCAACTACAGTGTTGTTGTTGTGTCTGTTTTTGTATGTGTGCAAATATGCCTTTGTCTTTGTGTCTGTGTGTATACGTGCTTCCCTGTCTGCACTGCAAGCCCTGTGTGCAGACATGCTTTGTGTTTGAAGATGTGTGTATCCAAGGTTTTCTGTGTACAGATCAGGTTCTGGGTGTGTTTGTGCGTGTGTGTGTCTACAGTCACGTGTTTGTCTGTGGCTTTTCTGTGTGTGTGGGCTTCACTTTGCCGTAAGTAGTTGTTGCACATGATCTATGACAGCAGCGTTCAACCTCGCCTCTATCTTTCTCTTTCTCATTCTCTTTGTCTATCCTACTCTCCTTTATCTTTATAATTTAATTACACTTTCACTTACCAACAATAACTTATAAAACATTTGGTCTTTATTCTAGTTTGGGTTTTTTTCAGTGTGTTGCATGCTATGCTACAGTTTTGGTATTAAAGACAATGTGTTAACGGGAAGAAGATGCCGGCGATCCTGATGGACAGAGTGCGTGTCTTACTGAGCAGGAGAGACAAAAATCATACTTGAATATTTTAGATTATACGTACAATTTTAAATAATGTTAGTAGAAACAATCGCCGGTATTTCCTTAATGAAGATGGCTTTTCTGTCCTCATTATTCTTCCTACTCTGATGACCTCTCATCTCTGTGATATTTGATTTCTTCCCCATTCCTGATGCTATTACCGTTTGTCCACAGCTCGGTTTTGCATTTGTGCAATAAATCTCATTGGAATTTTTTTTTGTGTTAACAGGTCTGGTTTTCATGTGAGCTTTAAAATTTTCAAGTAATAAATTGAAACTCCCATCTGTGGTTAAGTTTAGGAAGATCATGGCTTTGATTAAATGTCACAGTCTTTCATGACCTTTCCTAACCGTAATCATAGTTTCAGTGCCTAAAAATAGCCATAAACCATGATGTTGGCGTCACCATGAAGCCAGATTTATGTTGTGTTCATTGCCAAGATATTCGGGTTTGCCAAAAATGTTTAATAATATTTTCTCATGACATTAAAATAAGTCACAATTAAGTTTACCTCAAAAGGTGGTTGCTGCTGCAGTTCAGCTGAACATAATTTGTAGATTTCTAGGAATTTGTTGCTCTAGTGCAAGGCCCTCTCCTAGAATTCTCTCCTTAACTAAAGTTTATTTTCCCAAAGACAGAAAAGGGGAGTAGTTTCTTTTCCATTATAGTAACCACAGGATAAAGAAAGTAGATTTTTCAAATGGGAAATAAGTAGCAACCTGCAACATTTGCAGATTTGGGTAACTTTTTTTTTTTTAGCATGATTGTAGCTCTTTGTGAGGACGAGTGCGGAGTGGGCAGTGTGTGTGTGTGTGTGTGTAAGCCTGTCTTTGCTTGTCTATCAGTCTGTCTCTATCTGTTTTTCTCCTATGTTTGTAACGGCAGCTGACACCTACTCAGGGTGTGTTAATGTGTGTGTTGCACTTTGTCAGTCTCTGCTCATTTCATTTTGTCTACCATAAGTGTGTGTGGAGACTGAAGATCAGGTTATTAGTTCTGAAATCCCTCTTGCTTTCGATTGTGTCTATCTTGTTGTGACTCACCGTGCTGCACTTTACCTGGTTAATCACCACAGCATTAAATGTGATTAGTTTTCATTGTTGCTCTGCTTTGGTAACAGACAGTGGTTTTGATAGGGAAAGGAGAGGCAGTCAGCCAGACAGTCTACTGTGGTGCTGAAGTCACAAAAAATGTGATTTTCAACCCCGTCTGACTTGCATTTTAGCGTTTCTCAATAAGGCTAGACTTGCTCTGTTGCCAGAAAGACAATGGGTGTTGTTGATACACACACAACAGGTGACACTTTCAGGATTTATTAAATGCATCATCCATCTTGTGGTGGTACTTATTTGACAGAAAAAGTATGATAAGGTCCTCAGAGCCTCAGTCCTCTTTAAAGTAAACCTGGCTGAAAATAAGCATTAAAAACTACGTTCACAAACCTTTTTAGGATTATTAGAGAGATAATTTCAAGAAATCTTAACAATACTTTCATTGCAGGTTTCGGAGCATGTGGCTGATCCTTCTGACACGTGTGTGCCCACAAACACATTAATGAACATCGCTGTCGTACGGTGTGGCATAAACACACTATTTTGATTATTTACCATGTACACTTAGCTCCTACAATAAAAACCTACAAAATACTTCATACTGAGTCTTTTTTTAAATAATACTAATAATAATAATAATAATAACAAAAATAATGAACAACAACCCCAAAACGCTATATACTGTATTATTGGTATTCATCTATAAAAATAGACATATCTTCATTTTTAACTTCTGGACTCAGGTTAACAGAATGTTGGGAAGCCCATTTTTATTTTGTGCAACTATGAAAAGGTTTATTGTGTTGTCCAATTTGTTTTCTATTTAAGTTTGTGACAGTACAAACACAAGATTTCCATAAAATGAGAACCAGAGTCCAAAGGCCAATATTTTTCTTCTCTGCTTTACCATTTTAGTCTGTTGATCTTGGTTCCAGCACCACAAATGAACTTTTTACTGACCCAGTCATTATTTATGATTTGATGGTCACCTCTGAACAATATTATAAGTAGACCAAACTGTGGAAAGCTCTAATTGGGTTTAGATGAGCGCAAACTGGACACAGGTGTTCAGACTTTAGTAGAAGTGGGCAAGCAGAAAAATCAGTTAACGAACAAAACCTCTTGTTTTGCAGTCTGGTTTTTTTGTGGGATTTTCCCCTTTATTCTGACTTATGTCAAAACAAAGCATTATCTGGAATTGATAGTACAAGGGGTTAACCGTCTGTTTTTCTGAAGAAGGATTACAGGCACTGAAGTAAAAACTCAGGGATGAAGATGAGCAGCGATGCATGAGTTGCAAACAGGCTTGTTTGCGTTCCCGGGTTGATGCTGTTTGGTATCTTATAGCAACAACTGGGATTCAATCGGGTTGTTAACAAAGGGGAAATTTACCTGAGCTGAACTTCTGAAGAAAACCCACAGCACAGGTTGTGCATCAGAAAGATTAACTTGACCTTGATACACCTTCGATACCCAACACTGTAAAACTAGAGCAACATAGATTTGATAAGTACCTATCTCAGCTCTACTTGCATTTTAGTTGAGGTACTTTTAGGAATGAAACTTAATTGCTTTTAAGTAGAGTTACAGGCTAAATCCAGAGCTCAGTAAGCTCATCGTTTCTCAAGCACCACCACTTATTTTTTGTTAAGCTTATTTCATTAAGTGCAGTGATAATACTAGCTGTGCTAGACAAGCAATAATATTTTTCTTCCAAAGTATAGTGTGGCCATTTTAAGAGACGTTAATAAGAAAGTAAACTGGAAACAGTAGAAATTAAGGAACAAACATCGGATTTTGAAAAGCACAAGAACTGAACGGATTTACAGAGCAATACTTTATTTCCATCCTCAATTTTTTTTAATTAGATCTTTTATAGACGTTTTACTTCCCTTTCCTTCCTTTCTTGTTTCCTTTAATTCTGCTACTCTCCCACCCCACACCCAACTCCTGACCCCCTTTCTTCTCCCTCTCCGTCTGTGTTATGTCTTCCTGGTTTGTCCTTTTATCCTTCAGAGGACAGAGAAGAGGAGGACGATAAAGTTCCCTTTTGAAGTTGGCGTCTGTCCCAAAAACAGTGGGCACACCTGGAGGCCAAATTGGTGGTGTTGTCCTCTGGTGGCAAAAGTGTACACACACGCGCACGCACATGCACGCACACACACAAACACTAATGCACACGCAGTCCCCTATTCGTTTTCTCACAGACACTCTCTCTCACATTCACACACACATTTCCATCCTCACATCAAAGTCCCATGACTACAGGGCTTGGAAAGACTAAATACCGTTTACCTTCAGCTCCACTGACGGATCAGCTTCCTCTCCACTTACACACCACCGGAAACACATGTGTGCACACACATACACGCAGACTGTACACAGAAAACTTGATGACATTGTGTTTTTCAACTAAATAGCTCCTCCAAGCTATTAGAAATGAGTGCATCTTGTGTTTGTGTTTCAGTATGTGCGCGTGTCTGTTTATACTTGTCTCTGTGTCACCCTACACCTATATACGTTTCAGTGCCAGGTGTCCAGTTCTTGTGTCTGGTTGAGAGACCACTGTATGTGTGTCACCATTACCATTATAGCATGTCTACCCTGATAGTGCTCATCTTACATGTGTTTGTAGTGTCTGTGCTTTGGTGATCTTTCACTTGTAAGGTAGTTATTCACCCTGATTACAGAAACACACTTATGACTACAGTATTATATTAAATAATAAAAGTGAGTTTTAATATTCTATGGATTTAAAATAACAATAAATGAATAAAATAAACTGTGTAAAATACACCAAAGTTCTAATCAAAACTAAGAAAGGAAAACATAAAATCTTTTTTTAAACAACTGATTTCTAATTCACTAGACTCTAACAGGTTTACTATCTCAAAAGGATTTAGACACACTGTAGTTAAAGCTGAATCCAAAAACAGTATTCATATTTAAATATAAATGTAAATATTTTCTATAACTATTCTTAACATAATTTATTTAGGTAATGTCAAATAGGGACATAAAACATCCTGGCTTCTTCTGCCTGTGCTGACATGATGACAGACAATAGGGAAGCCAAAGAGATAGAGAGTGAGCACAGATTAAAAAGGAGAAGCTCAGCTTGAATAAAATATAGGCAAGAAAGTTACACTGACACATTACATAGTGTTTCATTACATAGTTTTCTAACTTAACTGGCTGGCTGTTGTACTTTATTCTAATGAGACTTTTTTAAAAAATGTTCCTGCTAGAGTGAAAATGAGGAGGAGTCTGTTTAACAAAAAGCAGATTAGCCTACACTCTGGAAACACGGTACCTCAGGTAGTGTCTCAGACAGTGCGGTACTAACTGGGATTATTGCTTGAAAAAACCCCATCTTTAATTACCTTATAATCTTGTTTTTAAGGAAAATGTAATTTATTTCCAATCATTAAAGTGCTCCATTATTATGTTTTATTATATTTTAGGCATTATTATGTATAGATTGCTATATTATAAATCCATATTTTTTTCCATGAAATTAAAATGTCTAGTTCCTTATATTTGTATCAGGACAGAAAACTCAGAAGACCCCTCAGATTAGAGAATCTTTGATATTAATTTAATACAGTGCGCTCTTTTGCACTGTTTTAAATAATGTGCTGTAAAGACAGATTCACCTGCCATAGAGGAATAAAGAGAAAGAGTTGATGACAACAGCCTGCTGTATTAAAGTCAAACTTGAATTGCAGAACCTTAAGCCCTCAGATTACTGATTTGCGCTCCAGTAATATGACTCATGTCATACTTGTAATAAATAGATTTCTAATATTTGCAATACACACTTATTAGTATTATATATCTTATTGAGAACATCTGATGAAAGGAGTTGTGCTTCTGTCCCACAGGAACAGGATAGGCTGTCTGTAACTATTACGTATTTGTGTTTATGCCTTCTGTCATACATACTGTCAGATCCCAATGTGTAGGAGATATCCTGTCACAGCTCATCCTGCGTCTACTGTGTCAGTTCTCTTTTGTGTAACAGGCTTCAAATGTGTCAACATAAGGTCACGTGACAAGGATCCTCCTGACACGTGAAAAGGATCCTCCTGAATATGAAGGCAAGACACTGTGATTCAAAAACTGTAAATAAATAAAGTACGGCAAATGAGTGAAAGGTGAAGCAGACTGGTCAAGTTAGTATCACAAACAGTAAAATGATCTCACGCTATCAATCCCACAGAGCAAATAAAACGAATGCAGCAGGTGCAAGCTCAAGTGACAGCAATCACCAGAAAGCCTCTCACAGGGTTTCACCACAGTATCATAAGCTCAAATCTAACTCATGACATATTTCACAAGTTATGCCTCACCCCATCTCTTTCTCTCCAATTTGAACAATGTGCATGCACCAATAATACACATACAACTAACAATGCATTACCTGATCATGTTCCTTTGTATATCTTTAGTTATTGAACACAAAATTAAGTGTTGACCTGATGCAATCACACTTGTTTTTTCTGCATTTCATAAGTCTCAAACATAATTGTCTCAGAAGTTACCTTTTTTCTGAACAAATAGAAACAAAAAAGTCTGAGATGAACTCAAATATTAAACAATATTAGCCATATCATGTTAATAATTATGTTATTGTTCAATAAATGAGTAATGAGTAATTTGGGCCTGACTGGTTTTCATCACTGGTCAGTAAACTAACAAAGAGCTATCAGATGATGCGGCTCATCGAGATTAGGGACTCAGTTCTACAGTGCTGACCTGTTTCACTATATCCCCTAATCTACTAAGGGATTTATGTCTAAATTTGATTACAAAATCATATACATAGTTGTGAAATAATGATGAAATAAACATAGGCAGTAAAAGGGAGACAAAGATTTCTCACATGGGTAGGAGACACTGTTACCTAAGCTGAAAGGCAAGTATTAAGTATAAATTTTGCAAGTCACATGTTCAGGTTTTAGTTCAAATGTCAGAGTGTGAATTTCCAATGGTGTCATGAGACAGTTGCTCCTGACATGAGATGTTTGTGTCTGCTGTGTGGTTTCACTTGCTCGCTCACACACACACACACACACACACACACACACACACACA
>NW_005187491.1:948859-950267 GCF_000239375.1 Pundamilia nyererei
TTCTGATTCTGATTCTGATTCTGAATGAAAGAGCCTGTTCTTTTCATAAAACCTTCAGAAACCCCAAGAAACCCTATTTTGACCCTTCTGTTTGAAAAAGCTTCCAGAGTCAAAACTAAGGGCACCTAAAGGGTGGCTGTTTCTCATGCTTTAAATAATTTACTTAATGATTTTCACTGTCTTCACAGTTTCAATGTTCTGACTTTTGTATTACTGTACTATCACTTTAGATGCCAGCTCACCATGATATAAGTTCAGCCATCGTTATTCACATTAGGAGAGTAATCAGACTTTGTAATGCATCAGAATAACATGTTTTTAACCATTATCAGGATGTTTATTTACATCAAAGGCAAACCCACATGTGAAAAACTAAATCATTAATCAATTAATCATATAAAACACATTTCTATCGGCTCCAAAATATCACCAATTTTTTACCTGTTTCAAAGCAAATAATCAAAACCTGGAACAATTTTAAACACAGTAAGTAAAAATGATTATTGTGTATGCATATATGGTGCATAACAAGATCATATTACTTACCATATTCATGCTATTTAAGTGAGACACATGCACATGCATTGTTTGTGACCATCTCCAGTCAAATAGGTAACTGTACAGAAATGTGTTTCCTCACACTGTAGGACGATAAATAAATAAATAAAACCTCTGACATCCACAATGACAATCAGAACAGGAACTCATATCCTCTGTGTGTGCACACGTGTGTGGGTGTTTGTATGTGTGTGTGTGTATTTGCTGATGAGAAGGGACTGTCCTATTGCACCTGGAAATTACATGGACTGCTATGCGTGCCTGTGATGACAAACAGTTCACTTGTGAGTCATATGACAACATAAAGTATCTATTTAGTGGTTTCACCGTGCTGATTGAAAAGTCATCATAGTCATCATAATCTGATTCCAGTCTGTTCTATTTTTAGATCCTCTTATGATAGCAGGATTTAGATTTCTCCGTTTCTTTTTTCTATTTTGGTTTTACTTAGTGAGGTACTTACATACTGAGGTACATCATTGGTACTGTATATATTTTGACTTTTTAAAAATCATTCCTTCAAAATAACCAAACAATTTTGAGGAGTACTCTAAACTAGGTGGTGGATAGAAATCACAGTCAGATGTTGTAGGTGGGCTGCTGTGCTCAGAGTACAGCTCTTTCTTTTGAACTTTTGGTCAGAGAATTATTTATAAATTGCTCTAAGGTTCATACAGTCCTGATGCTTTACCATAATGAATCAAGCTACATGTCTGTGATATCTAAAAACTTCATTTCTAAGTCTGCATTCTGTATTTATAGTGGTGATGGAACAAAAGTTGCAGACACTGATCGTGACATATGGAAAAAACAAATGGAGAATGTAACATTACTTGTGGAGTGAGATGAT
>NW_005187491.1:950555-951707 GCF_000239375.1 Pundamilia nyererei
TATATAAACATACATGGTGAAAACCCCTTTAAAAAACAGAATTAACAGAGAGTGACTGTTGTCTCTTTAAAGGCCAACAAAACACACTACATATGTGAAATTAATCCAAATATTTTGTGCATTAAAAAATATTTACGTTAAACTTGTTTTGCAGGGCAAGTTTCCTTCATTATTTTTCAGATCAAGCTCAATTTTTCTCATGCAAATAAAGATCTCACCAATCAGACTACTGAATTTAGCAACAAGTGTGTTCATACCTCATAATGCTCCTTCTGCCAATAAAAACTCAAACCTCCCCTCTGACATCCTGAAGATGTACAGATGTGAAATCCTCCCTGCTTCTGCCTTACCTTAAGAATTGGCAGAAAAAAATCCCAGTTTTAGTCAGTTGGTTGGTAGTGCATTTTTTCACAAAATCAGAATGTTTTCAATGTTTATATACGTTACTCAAAAAAATTCACGTCTGAAAATAGTGTCACTTTTTCTCAACGCACTCAGTGTATGAAGGATTTACGTTGGCAGGTGTGTATGCTTTAACAGTGAGTGTGTTCATAATGTCACAGCAATGAATTACGCCTGCCTGTACTGTGTTGTATGTCAGTGTGTGTCCTTGAAGGTAGATGAGTTGTGAGAAAAAGGGGGGTTTTCAGCCCAAACCTGATCAGGGCTGGCAACCTTTAAATCACCCCACACTTTTGGACCTGGGGTCACGGAAAAATCTGGGATGGCAGATTAGATGAAAACCCACTCTCTCTATCCATCTCTCTTTATCAGTGTCTGATTAGGCACTGACAGAACAGTGAAGGAGATGGATAAATGAGGAGAATAAAACCGTTGGGAGGTGGATGGAAAAATCAGGATAAAAAAGGACAAATCAGTGAGAGTAAGAAAAGATGGAAGGAGAAAATTAAAGGAGAGAGGGATGAGAAGAGAACACTGACATCCTAAGGCAAGAAGGCAGAAAGAAAAGGTGAAAGGAGGATTGAGAAAGAGAAAACGGAGAAAAGAGTAAATAAAAAAGAGGGATTGTGTAACTATGACAGGAGCTCGGCAAATGAAAAGGATCAAGTTGTTGAGAAAAAAGTGGAAGACTGATTACACCCATAAAATAAATAATAGCTGCTCACTGGCACACACACACACACACACACA
>NW_005187491.1:951727-958897 GCF_000239375.1 Pundamilia nyererei
ACACACACACACACACACACACACACACACACACACACACACACACACACGGTATGAAATATTGTTTTCAAAAGCCACAAAACCTTAATCATTTAACATGTGACAGGACATGTTACTTCATTCCTATGTGTCAGTATTTGCCAAAATGTATTGCTTTTATTTCTTTGTGCATGCAAATGGATCACACAACCTGATCAAGGGAAAGCAGTGCTGTTGTGCACTGCAGCATTTTCCACTGGCTGAAATGTTCCATATTTCCTATGAAAAGGAGAACATTTATATTAAACTTAGATCAAACCACACCAAAAGTTGTATTTGGATCCAAGTTGTCAAGCTTCAATGCCTTGAACCAGATTTTTTGTTGAGTACCTGTGTTCCAATCCTTTGGGTAAATTTAGATCAATGGCCAAGATGTGAAACCATTAGGGTATAATTTGTATTCCAGAAGGAATCTCAAATTCTTGACTAAAGAAAACAATACCTGTACCATGTCCCTTAAATGGCTCTTTCGAATTAGCTTCCAAGCACAATGAATAAATATAAATGTATGTGTCACTGTTGCATGCATATATATTCTGTTTATAAACAACTGACTGAGTACAGTGGTAAAATAAGGATATTCAAAATAACAAGGTAAATTAACCATACATGATTTTCTGTACAGTACAGAGATATCTGGACCAGAGTAGTGGACCAAGTAGCATTCAACATATTTATTTATTTGTTTGCTAAACAAATACATATCAAATATCAAATAATTTCAGACTAACAGCTATGAAATAAAACTCAGTCCTGATTTTTAGCTAGTGGAACATCCAATAGATCTACATTTCCGATACAGAAAAAGATTTTCGGCTTTCTACTTTCTTGTTTTCTCGACTCTCAGTTCTCCTGTTGGTGGCCTGTTTATATCTTTACTCCATTAGTTTCCAGGTGTGGCTATCAGGGAAAGCCCTGTTGATTCCACTAACTTGTGGTTCTCGATATCAGCTGTCAGACTGACTGACTCACTCACTCGATGCATGTCTGGTTATTAATGACTCACATTCAGTATACACATAGCGGCACCCACACACCGGGAAATTTGCTAACTGCGGTATGGTGAAGGACAGACAAACACACAAACAAACACTCTAATATGCATGAACACATGCCCATGCACACTTTCGTGTACACACACACCTTACTGACTTATGCTAATTTCCTAAAGACCTACTTGACTCTCAGCCTTACTTGTCCAAATTTAACCTAGAATACACATTACCATAATGTGACTGTGTAAATGAATTTAGGTCTGCACAACCCAAGTAGTACCTGGACCACACATACACACACACACACAAATTGAGGACATTCCCGTGTGTAGGTGACTCAGCGTCTGTGAGCGATAGACACAGACTGAGGAATGTAAACAGCAGTGATTGCTGGTTCAAATCCCTTCAGAAAGCAAGAGAACATGTTGTGGCTCTGGCTGCATGAACAAGACTGAAACCAGTTGCTGTTTACACTTTATTTACTCTTGGATGCTTTTGAGCATCATCGCACACTTTGACACCACCCTAATGCATTCTTTTGTAGCTGGGATCAGTGAGTAAGTTTCTAAAAGACAGTTGAGAAATTAAGTCTGGTTCACAAAAACAAGCAATCATGTCTTTGACAACTTCCTTAACAGCTTCCTAGGAAGTTTCATGGTCATAATAAGCACATTATATAGTTTCGGAGGCAGTACTCATATCATGATCCTGTACAAAAAAAAGAGAAAGAAATTATGTAATTTGCCTTAAACATGAAGTAAAATGTGTCAATTTCCCCAAAGGCTTCGCTGAAATATATTAAAATTGGACTTGATATGATAATAATGATCCATCTCAATATTTTGGACAACATAAAACTACATATTTCTTACATTAAATGCTTGCGGTGCAGCAGCCGACTCCAACTGTACCAAATAAACACAAAAGTAGAGGTAAAAAGATGAAAGAGTAGTCAACTTACATTGTACATGTGGACTGGCCTTCACATTTCAGTGAATGTAAATCTGCAGCATGTAACTCCAATAAATGGCATTTATTACATTTACATCATTTTACAAACAGCATTTATAAATGCGCCACAAGTTGGTAAAAAAAATACAATAAAAATAACACTAGCACACAGAAAGAAAGTATTATTGTATATACATATATATACATACTATTTTAAGTGAGGTGACATTAACATACATAACACAGTAGCTGATAGCCTCTCTAGTGAGCTGATAGCCTCTCTGGTGCTCATAACACTGGAAGTAATGGGACTTATCTTAAGTGTTAGAATAGGCTGTTCCTACTGTAGTTGTTGTCATGCATGTGGAGGTGACATTAAAGTTAATTGTTCTTTCCACTTCCTGTGTGTTCATGCTCAAACAGTTGTATGGACATGTGTGTGCTCCCGTTCATTCATTCACTTGTTCATTCCCATCTGTACTGCTGCTGCTGCAGGTGCATTATTCAGGTCAGACCTTCATTCATAAAAACAGGCTGGGGGAGAAAAACAAAAGGAAGGATGTTGCACTTCAGCGCAGAAAAGAATGGACGCATTGTGTCGTCGCAATGCCACATCCACCACACATTTCTCACACTTTTCATTTTAATGTGGACTTGACGCTCAAGTTCACAATGTTGGGAAACAATGACTCTCTTTATTTCCACACTGCACATAATTTTTTTTTTTGGAAGGAGACAAATCCCAGGCCACAGCAGTTTTCACTCTCATTCACTAACCAATCTTTGTTGCAGTTTTGTTTTTAACTGTTAGTCAGCGGTTTTCCACCAGGTGTCCAGAAATACATTTAGGTAATAAACCTATCTATGGTGTGAAAAAGTATATTGTAAAAATAAACTACTAAAATATACTGACTTCACTGCAATTTCCAAAATTTTCAAAGCCATCCGAAAGCGAGATTGGATCCTTTGGTGTTTCAGTTATGGCCTACAGGTTGTATCCTTAACACCAGAGAGTTAAATCTAATTTTTTTACTGTACTTGTGCCATTTTCTCATTCTAGAGCACAAAATATGTAAAGTACACATTCCCTCCCATCTCAATGGACCTAGTTCTGATAACATCCCCTATTGCTGGTCCTAAAACCCTCACAATGCTCTGTTCATCCACACTCCAACCTACTGAAGAAAGACATATTTATATTGTAGCAAGCCCTCTGAAAGGCTTACAGGTAAACAGCTGGACTTCAGCGCTGAAACATTTTGAAAATGACTCCACATTGAGCCACAGAGAGGCTGTGACTGACTCAGACAAACAAAATTGTAACAGTTACCTAATATCACCAAGTATATTCATTCTTGCCCCTCCTTTCTTTAGATATGACTCAAATATGTCCCAATCAGACTGTTTTCCTGATCCTAATAATTCCAACTCCCTTTCTCCACACCCTATGGACACTCATGACCACATCAGCCACCCTTTAACCCTAGCCTGAGTCACCTTGCCCAGTACCAACCAACGCTCTAGCCCCTGACTCAGTGGCCTTGGCCTCTAGGATAACCAGTCCCGCAGCCACAGGCACTAGCTTAAGCTATTCTGAGTCAACAATACCCTTAAGGATTACTGTGTGATGAAACATTGGTTTGGAGAAGTATTAGTGTATTTGCCCCCTTTTCATTTTGATCCACAAGGATTGTTTTTTTTGAATAGTTTCAACTTGCTAATGTGAAGGCTGACTGATGTGCGGTCAGACTGCATTGAAAGCAATCCTCGGAATTAGCTAACTTGGGTTTTGTTGTCGCTAGGTTGAGAGCTATGGTGTCATTTCTTCTTAAGTGACTGATGAGCTGTGTCAAACACAAACACATTCACTGACTAACACAAACTCATACACACAAAAATGAAAGAACTCTTGGATAATTACAGGAGCAGTACTTTTGAATCACACATGAGTTGCCGCACTTAAAAATATTTACTGTTGTCTTTTTTTATTCAGAATTTCTATATTTAGAAATTGTGGGATATTTATACTTAGAGCTTTTTGTATCTATTAGAGCAATTGTGGTATGTTTTGTAAAATATCAAAATTTGTAATTTTATTTTTTAATTTAGTTACTGTTTTTATTGTCTTGGAGCCACTGTGGACACATAATTTCCTCAGGGATTAATAAAATATTCTAATTCTGATGATTCTAAATGACACTGGGTGCTGGTTTAGCTCAGTCAGTGGAGTGAGTGACTGTATGCACAGGTTTGAGCCTGACCAATGGCCCTTTGCTGTGTGTCCCCCCCTCAATCTCTCCACTCAACCTCAACCATGCAATAAAATGATTTAAAAAAGCCCCCAATTTTTTAAAAAAAAGAGATAAATATTATATATTAAATACATTTATATAGATATATACTAGATTTATAGATATGCAATAGATTTCTTATTAAGCTTATGTTTTCATAGTAGTCAGGTAATAGTCGTGTTAAATGCTGCTAATGATAGAATGCAAATTTTTAGATTTTTCAAAAATCTAAAAGAATTTAGAAATCAGAGTCACAGTCAATACTTGTTTGCATAGGTATTTGCCTATATAGAGCAGCACACAGCTCGGTGTGGATAACACCAAGCAAATGCTGACCTTTTGGAAAGTGGGCTGAAACAGGGAAGGGAGTGGCAGTGGAGTTTGCTATGACCAGAAAGACAGCCAAAGGACCCAAAAGACATGAAAAAATACAGCGTGAGAATCACAAAGTGGACACTTTTCATTGTTTTTAACATTTAGCATCACTTCAGTTCTTTGTAAGTTATAATTTCACTCTTCATCAACAAGCAACAGTAGTCTACAGAGATGTTATTTGTGAGGCTGCCCTCTGGTTAACATGAACAGCTACAACATGTAGATCACAGTGTGCAAAGCAGTCAGTAGGCTGTGCGTAGGACCACCATATAACCATGTGCAGTGATCAATACTGTAGACCACAATGAGATTAGAGCTAAGATTAGAGCGTGTTGTAGTTGGGGCTTCTTCTTCACATGCTAAGGGTAATTATGGAGCTCCAAAGGGTTCTGTGCTCTATATATGGTTTTGTCCCTTAGGCACCTTAGAAACACGATGTCTAACCAGATACATACTCTGGATGGCATTACCTTGCGCCTTCAGTAACGATGTGAGGAATCTTGCAGTCAATTTTGACCAGAATATGTTCTTCAAAATGCATATTAAACAAATATATTGGACTGCTTTCTAACAATTTTGCAATATTTCTAAAATTAGAAACTTGCTGTCTCAGAGTAATGCAGCAAAACTAGTTCATGCATTTATCACTTCTAGGCTAGACTACTGTAATTAGCCATTATCAGGATTTCCTAAAAGCTCCCCGAAAAGCCTTCATTTCATTAAAAATGCTGCATTGAGAGAAATGACTGGGACTACAAAGACAGCAAATTTCGCCCATACTGGCTTCTCTTCATTGGCTGCCTGTTAAAATCGCTGAATCAAATTTAAAATCCTTCTCTTCAAATGCAAGCTCTTGAATAATCAGGCCTCATCTTATCTTTAATACCTTATAGTACCTTATCACCCCAATAGAGCTCTTTAATCTCTGACTGCTGCCTTACTTTGGGGGTCTTACGATATTTAAAACAAGAATGGGAGGCAGAGACTTCAGCCTCTTCATGCCCCTCTTCTGTGGAACCAGCTCCCAGTTGCGATTTGGGAAACAGCCACCCATTTTTTTTAAAAATTAAATTTGCACTTTCCTTTTTGATAAAGCATATATTTATAGCTAGATCGAATGATCCTGAACTCTCCCTTAGTTATGCTGCAGTAGGCGCGCTGGGGGCTTCCCATGATGAATGAATTGTTTCTTCTTTACCCACATCTTCTCACTTTCCTTGTGCTTATACACCACTTTGCATTCAGTCATTAGTTCCACTGGGTTGACACAGATGGCTGCCGCTTTCTGAGCTTGGTTCTGCCAGAGGTCTCTTCCTGTTAAAAGGGAGTTTTTCCTTCCCATTGTCACAGGGGGTCATTTGATTGTTGGGATCTTGAGGTGCTCGATATTGTTGTTTGATTTGACACTATATTCATAAAACTGAAAAGAATTTAACCAAAACGAATGAATGAATTCAATCAAAATAAGTTGATGATGATTAATGACTGAATATATGTGATGACTGTGTAACTTTTTTGGGATCACTCATTTTTTCAACGATTTGGAACAATTTATTTGAATGACAAAAGCACTACAATCGTAAGATTGCTTCTTAAATCGAAATGTAAAAACTTGCAGAAAGAATTAGCTAAGAATAAATCAAACAAGAATACAAACCGATGCATTGAAGGATATAAACACACACATGCACACACACACAGCAGATCTGTGGTAATGATATAGCATTTGGTTGACGGTATCCGCTCTGTCCAGCCATCCTCCTCTATTGAGAGCTTTGACTCAGACTCACTGTGTGTGTGTGTGTGTGTGTGTGTGTGTGTGTGTGTGTGTGTGTGTGTGTGTGTGTGTGTGCATGCGCCCTTGCACTGTCTTTCAGAGAACCCGTTAGAACTTCAGATCTTTTGAGTGATGACATTTTTAGAAAGTGATGACATTTCGTCCAGTCCTAACTTCTTCAAAGGGCTGTTTGAGGTTTGGTTGAGAAGACTTGGTTATAGGGTTACGGTTTAGATTTAGGTTTAAGGTTAAGGGCTATGATGTGTTTTGTCAATGAGAGTCTCCACAACTGCAGAGGTACAAATGCGCTGCCAAGTGTATGTGTGTGTGCGTCTGTGTGGGGGTGCAGGATGTCTGAATTTTCCTTTTTACTTTTTGCTTTGAAGTTTCAGCAAAATCATCCCACTTCTCTGCTGCACCAACACACACAAACACAAACATGCAGATGTTGTGAACATAGTCATTCATCAGGACGATCAAAAGACACAAGCACACACGCTCACACATGTACATCCACACATGCACAAAATTCATCCATCACACCGTAGAAAGCACACACAGACACACAACAAAATCTGCGTGTGTGTCTCTAATACAAAGGCCTATAAATAACATGAGAAGATGAGACACACTACATTTCTGTTGTGGTTTCATGTTTTGTCGCTGGAGGATCCTGCAGACACACAAACATCCCCAAAAGTAATTACTGACTCCATGGACAATGTTGACTGATGAACCCCCC
>NW_005187491.1:958921-960114 GCF_000239375.1 Pundamilia nyererei
ACACACACACACACACACACACACACACACACACACACACACACACACACACACACACACTTGTGCAAATCGCAGGCCTAAGAGTGGATGAAAAAATTTCTAACGTTGCCTGCCGCAGGTGGGTCTACTATCTGTCAGAGTTTACGTGAATGTCAACTTAAAAAAAATCCTCGAAGTTAGTTAATACTTGTAAAGTTAATTTTGGTATCCATCAGTTAAATTACACACAACGCATGCAAGTTTTTCTTGACATGTTATCTTAATTTAACTTTCCCAGGAGAACTGGACATGCTCAAGATGATTATACTTATCACTAATTCACAAAAATCTTTACTATCAATTTCAGAAACATTAATGTAAAAAAAGTAAATCTAACACAATAGCATATACTGTTATGGTGAGAACTTAAACTTCTTCAAGCTTCTTCAGCTTAAACAGTTTCATATTTTGATAATCTGAAGGAACAAGGCCAAAGCTGTGTTACTCCGCAGAGGTATGAGGGACAGAATTTCATGCAGGTGTACACGTGCAACCTAAAATTTGAGACCACACAGGGAGCACATTAAACACACCAACTGCCGCTTTCACCAAATCATATCGGTCTGCTAACACATCATCACATCAGCCTGGAAGGGGATGACTGATCTTAACGTAGGAGAGAGTGTCGATGGGATACAATGACCTGAGAAAGAGGGGGTTCTTTGTTTATATAGGTAAACAGGAAACACACATGCACTCGCACACAATGAAAGAAAAAATGAATTCCTTTGATTGTTAAGGGCTTGTGAGAAAAGCTGGCTTTAGAGCTTCGAGCTTTACGTGTCTGTGCTGGTATTGTTGCAATTAAGCACCTGCTGCTGTAAGTTATTAAGATGTAGTTTATGTTTTGATAGTTTGATATTTGCGAACACAGACACACATGAGCTACAAAGAGGAATGTATTTATATGTAGGGATGTGCATTTAATGTGTGTGTGTGTGAGGGGGCGAGAGAGAGTGTGTGTGCTCTGAGAATAGCTCCAAGCAGGAAGTCTAAATCTAGCCTGGACCAGGAAGAAAAGTGTGTGAGAGGAACAAACAAATCTGGACACCCTACTCCCCACCCCCCATCTATGCTGCACACACACACACACACACACACACACACACACACACACACACACACACACACACACACACACACACACACACACA
>NW_005187491.1:960134-964775 GCF_000239375.1 Pundamilia nyererei
ACACACACACACACACACACACACACACACACACACACACACACACACACACAGAGTTATTATTATATTGTGATGAACATTTGTACATGTACGACAGCTGTCAGCAGATTGGATCTCCACAAAACGGGTAATACCTGGACCATGAATGAAACATAGTGAAACATGAAAAAGTCCAAGACAAGTTCATGGAATTTAGTGCTTGAGATCTTTGGATTTCTCAAGGTCAGTTGGAGATTTTGGGGGACTTTCCCTTTGTCCAACATCTGTGTTTTTTAGAATGATCAAGACAAAGCATATTTGCATAACAAATCAAAAGAAAGTTGCAGTGGAATGGCATGTGAATTTAAACCCAAAATTTCAGGTTCATGTTTGTTCTGGCATTTAAAATAACTGGTGAGTTCTGAAATCAGTTACTACAGTGAGTGTGTGTGTTATTAAGTGCGCCAGCCTGATTTAGCCTCGTAGTTGTTTAATATGTAAATAAATTTGGAAAAACACATATCTGTAAAATGGCCTGTATTTGTATAGCGCTTTACTAGTCCCTAAGGACCCCAAAGCACTTTACACATCCAGTCATCCACTCAGTCACACACTGGTGATGGTAAGCTACATGTAGCCACAGCCACCCTGGGGCGCACTGACAGAGGTGAGGCCGCCAGACACTGGCACCACCGGGCCAGGGGGCAACGGGTGAAGTGTCTTGCCCAAGGACACAACGACCGGCAACCTTCCAATTACAAGGCGAACTCCCAACTCTTGAGCCACGATCGCCCCATCAGTATCTGTAACACTAGCCTAATATTTTTAAAAATTGTGTATGCAACTAAGCTTAATCCAAACACACACACATTCACACACACACATGCACACACAGGAGGAAGTAGGATTCAATTTTTCCCTGAGGAAGCCTGCATGTGTGTATGAGACAGGTTCTCAGGCTGGCCGGTACTTCCTCCTTCTCCTCCTCCTCCACCTCTTCTTCTTCTTTTGTCGTTTGTTCCACCTCCAGCTGGACCCCAGACAGGAAACAGATGCTGTCCCCCTCTCTTCCTTCTTTCTCCCTTTTCTCTTCCTCCTCTTTTAATCTCTCTTCCTCACTTTTTCTATCGTCCGTTTTTGTTACTTTTTTCCTAGCCATTATTTATTCTCTCTCCATTTCAAAATCCCTACATATTTTTCCCCATTTTTATTATATGTTGTCTCACACTCCTTTCACTCCTTTCCTCCATTTCTTCTATACTGCGTCTTGTTTTTCCTCTTTTCCTCCTCTTTCCCTTCCTCTAACTCTTTCCTTTCCTCATCCATTTCTCCTTTTAGCACTTTTCCCCAATTTTTCTGATCTGTTTGGTAATTTACACTTTTCACGCTAAAAATTGAGATTTAATTCAGTGCTATAAATCTATAGCATTAAATAAATGTACTGAAAATGAACCAATAAAACAAATAAAGTAAATTTAAAATACTTATGATTTTGTATATGAGTCTTTGTGTGTGTTTGAGTGAGTATTTGTGTATGTGTGAAGTAGGGAGACAATGAGAGGTTTTGTGTTTATAACTGTGTGTCACCACCTAGTGTTCATTCTGTGTCTGCTCTGTTCAAAATATGAATTTTCCCTTTCAGAAATTTTGGATTATTTATAACATACCATCAAAGCAGTATCTTTCCAACAAACCATGCTTGTGAGCCAATATCTGTCATATCAGGACTGTGCAATGATAAAAAAAGAAAGAGATTAATGAATGCAGTTGTTCTTGATGACTTTATTGCAGTGCAATAGTGTAACCAAAAGTGAACATAGTTTAAGAAGATTCTTTCCTGGCCCTCCTTTTCTCTATTTATGTGCTGATCTTGTCATCTAAATGAACACACTTTTATATTTATACACATTTCTGGCAAATCTCGTGATATCACTTGGTTAAGCATGCAAAAAGAATATGATATGAATAGCATGCTTACACAATTCAGTTTTAATTAGTGTAAAATAAGATATTACTTTTTAAAAATTTTAGAAACTACTAATATGCTTGAGTTAGTTTATTCATGCACGCAAATATGTAAAACATTAATCTCTTGTTTCTCTCTTTTAGAGAGTGGATACATACACATACAGTTTCTCTACTTTTGCCTTTAAGACAACATCATTAATAATAAAGATCCAGCTCAACATTTTTTCACATCTGTTCAAAAATTTGTTTATTTGAATAAACTCAACTTTCTTATTTTTATAGGCACACAGGTCAGGCTCTCTACTGAGCTACGCTGAGGTCATACAACCTTTGTTTACAGACACAAGTTGCCTGAAGTGAACATAGAACACAGTGTTGTGAGATGTGGGGGGTGTCTTCTGGTTTTATGATGCCATGTTACCCTTCCAGTAAAACCAGTCCACTGTAACTGCTGTAACTTCAATCTGAATGAATCAGAGTTTCCAAGCATCCTGCTCAAATGAACCCCTCCCCTTCTCTCAAAAGCACACACAGTCATGCCCTCTCCTTAAGCACCACAGCAGTGAGAGGAAGTAGCCTGTGGCTCATGGCTGTGGTGAATTATCATCTAGTGGTGACCATACTCTGTGGGATATTCTGATGGGATGCTTCTCTGTTGGTACCTTCTCTAACTTTCCTCTACCTTAATTAATTTTCTTCCTGTTCTTCCTGCCTCCTTCCCTTCTTTTTCCAACTAGTTTTTTCCACTGCACAAACACAAAAATGCTGCATGCATCAAACAAACCCTAGTGAATGTTTGTCAGTGGATGTAGTGCAGTCAAATTAAAATGGACACTATTATTCCATCAAGTGAATTTTTTCAGCTTGTTTTGTTCATTTAAATTCCAGTTTGCTTTCATATTGCCTGCATATATATAATGCAATTTTAACTTTCTTCTTAACTTTATTTTCTTCGTGTATTTCACCTGATCTCATGGGTTAACTGCTGGTCAGGGGCTGATCACAGAACTCATACATCATGTCTTTATTTGGAGGAAGTCATTAGGTTTCTGTGTGGTGTCCCAGCCTTGACCCTGCTGAAGCTGCATTAAAATCCCAGACTTAGAGGTCAGGGCATGGGATCATCAGACCATGCATGACTTTGTGTCTATACATGTCTTCTAGCGCTGTTGAAGTTTGGCAGCCAAATCTTGCATTTCATCTGGCTTAGATATTCAAGTATTTGCAATAAGTTCCACCCCACAGTTACCAAAAATTACAGGACAGCCTGCTGAAGCACACTGAGTACATTCATTCAGTGACAGGAAAACCTTCCCAGGAAGCATTTATTCTTTCACTTTCACTGCCACAGTTCTGCTTGAATTGTGGGTAGTTCAATTCTAAGACTTTTAAAATGCTCTGCGTTCAGTTCATGATAACCTTTGATGGAAAGTTTGGCTGGGAACTGCTCAAGTCACATTTAAATCCTATTCTTTACTAACAAGGAAAATGCCTGTTGAAAAACCTGCTGCACAAACACTGTACAAAAATACTGCAAATATTTTAAACTGGCCTTTGCCTATTATTCCTTTAAAGGTTCAGATTTCTTTGAGAAAATATTGGCTAGATAAATGACTAAATAACTGTGTGCTGAATGTGCTGAACGGTTTGTGTGTTGACAAGTTGCAAAATATACTCCTGATGATATATTCTGTCTAGACAGTCAACTAAATGTTCAACTTCTAAACTAAGCTGGTATAAAAAGATGGATGTAGCCACCATGACTTCACTCATCGGTTTTGGACATGTTGAAGCTTCAGTGTTAGTGTTTTATCTATACATGACTTTATATGAATGATGCAATGCCCTTTTATCATCTAACGCTGACTGGCTACGTTAGCTGCATGGGGGAAACACACACACATGCAAATAGGCTAATTAGTGCTAAATAACTGACTAATAAAATAGCAAAACTGAAGCAAAAACTAACTGGATGGTCTATCACACACAGCAAGTCTTAATATTAGCCATGAAATGGTGAGGAAGTCCAGTTAAGTTTTGCTTGAAGTAGTGGATGAAGCCTAGTTGCCTAAATGTTAGGACAACCTGTGAATTAGTGTAGCCACATCCCTAAATCAGTTACATAGGGAATAAGGTACAAACAAAATTGGTCCAATGCAGAGTTGTTATGAAGAAGGAAGCTATCCACATAGGACAAAAGTGCATTTTGTACCCATTTGTAAATATATTTCCACTTATTCTTAATGCTTAACTCGTCAGCTCAAGAAACTGCCCCTTGCTTTTAACATGAATGCATCTATGATCTAATCAAATTTACAATGTAAGAAATGCCTTTGTGAAAATGCTTTTTTTCATTTTTATTTTATTTTACAATTAGTTTCTACGTGACCTGAAAAAAACATTTCGGGACAGTGACCTTTAAACTCCAGTGTATTTTTTTTTTTAAAGCATCTTTTCTAATGTCGGTGGTTCTCACTTTCAGTGGATGATCCCTCATGAGTGGGGCAGCAGTGGGTGTCTGTTTGACTGACAGGAGGTATAATGTGGCGCCTGGCGCCCCCTTAGCCTCCATCTCCCCTCTTCACCTCTCCCCTGAACTTCCTCTGTCCGGTTCCCCTTTCTGGTGGTCAAAGGTCATTCATTAGGATGCCCTCCATTTCTGATAACACACACACACACACACACACACACACA
>NW_005187491.1:964970-1013777 GCF_000239375.1 Pundamilia nyererei
CACACACACACACACACACACACACACACACACACACACACACACACACACACACACACACACGGATTTCTCCCTGAGGGGTATTAGTGTCCTCACTTTGCCCTGACCAAGAGTTGTACTGACCGGTCACAACGATGACAGAAAACGTAATGGTCCTTTGGCTTGGTGCTACTGCTTCAAACTGCAGAACAATTTTAAGCTTAACAGCTGTTTGGTAATGTTTTTCACCTTAAATACACACAATAAATTAAAATTGAGTCTTTTAGTTAACCAAAATTCACATTCAGTTAATTTGTTGCCACAGTTAGATTGGACTCACAGCATTTCAAATTAATAGCCAAAGGGTGACAGAAGCATATGTGAAACAGGGTGGTGCTGCTGGAAACAAGTTCAGTGTTTGTCCACAGTGAGTCTTTGCTTATTAAACAAAAGTCAGGTATTGTATGTTTACAGAAGCACTTTTTTCATTACATTAGAAAAGTTTTTACTGTTTGGTAATGTGTTGCTGTAGTTACTGATTTAGCACCCACTGGTGACTCTTGGTACTGGACAAACTGGAACTCAGTAAAGTCATGGCAATGTATTTATTTATCTGTAATTATTATCCACACAAAGGAGGACACTAAAGATTAGATTTGATATTTGTCAAACAAAAGCAACTTTTCAGTTCTTCTCTTTTCTTCTTCTGGTCTCTGCCTTTTTGTTTGTTTGTTTGTTTGCTTGTTTGTTTTGTTTAAGAACTTTATTTTCCTTTGATTGGTTCCACTGATTTGTCCTATCTTTACAGTACTGTGGTGCATGTTCAGCATGTTTAACATTTTCTGTAAACTCTATAAATGAGCAATTTCCTATCACCTATACTTTCCAAACCAAAGGAAAATGACAAAAAAAATCTCCTGAACCCATAAAAAAGATCTTCCTTGTTTATAATCGAGTTTTCAGTTATTTGCAGATGTATTATAATCAACCATACCATACAGTACACAGTAGGTACTAATGTAAAGGAGCTAATAGTGTATTCATAAGGGACTGCCAGTATTTGCACATGAAACTAACTAACTAACTAACTAACTAACTAACTAACTAACTAACTAACTAACTAACTAACTAACTAACTAACTAACTAGCTAACTAACTAACTAACTAACTCCATACATAAATAAATACAAATAAATAATGAATGATGCCCTTCCAGTGACTGATGACTCTTGGATGGTCTGGGAAGGTCTGATAGTCAGGCTGGAAGAACACACTCACTATATAGCTGAAAATTTTCAGTCTTTCCAACTGGGGGAGTTTGAGAAAAGCAGGCTTTAGTGACATATCTCAAGAATATGTTTCTTGAGAAATGTCTCCAGCTGGGCTACATCCTAACACAGATTTGTAATGCAGAAGGCGAGTCTGGCTTAAATGAATCTTAAATAAGACTACACAAACCCTGGTTTGTCTCCATCATCTAGGGAATATTGCCTTTATTATGATGGATATATACAGTAAGTGTGATGTTTGCACATGAAAGTTAAATGATTTGTATTAAGGAAACATTAATTTGGTCCATTGGTCCTCACTATATAAAAGTGTAACTAGATTTATATCCAAACAAACTGATCAACTTCTGCATGTAAATTCATTCTGTTCTTTCTACACAAATGTGTTTGCAATTCTGAAAACTGGCCCAGGTAGTGATTCAAGTTCTACAGAGCTTCCAGTTCTATGGAAATCCTACACACAACCTCTGTGGGTACAATTTCCATGAATTATCATGCATAATACTAGTGTAAAAGGTTTTATAAGGACTCAGTAGAGGAGGAACTGCTGCATTGTTAACCTAGAAATTTTTTTTGCATTTTCTTACCTGATTATTTAACAGTTTTACTAAAATCTTCTAACTAATTTGTCGTAAACTACTTCTTTACATGATGTGAGCCCCCAGCCAAGATACTAATATATTGTTGCAGTCTGTTTATAAGCCGAATAAAGAAGAGAAAGTTCACACTGTTGACCTTAGCTGTTTTGAATACCATCAAATGACAACCTTCATGTCCTGCAGTCAGATATCAGGAGACAAAAAATATACATTCTGTAGTGCTAGTAGAGCTTAAATTACAAAGTATAAGTTAACCAGTCAAAACATTTCAGAGCAGCACATTACTGAGGACATTTCTAAAATGAAAATAGTTTAACATAATTGTAAATGCTAAAAGATATCTTGCTAACGCAAAGCCGGCCATGACCTAAAGGGTTGTGGCCAAGGAGGTGCGACAGTCATAAATGGCTGAAAGACTATTACAAGTACAGAAGCTATTCTTATTCAGGGTTTCATTTTAAAGCTGGAGGCAATTCTCAAAGAATTTACTTAAACTTAATAAACACCTACTAAAATAATAATGTATAAAGTTCACTAGTTGATCTAAGGGGTGGAAAATGTCACCTCGATGGACCTCCTCTACTTGATAGTCACTGTAAATACATTGGATTCAGGTGCACCATCGTTACTCAATTAGAGGAAATTAAAGTATTTATGTATGTAAACTTTCTGCAAACCCAAACGAGGCTAATATCTCTACTGCAAAGAGCTTCCTCTGTTTTTGTTTTGTGCAGTCTATACATTAACACATACAGTCTTACATGTTAATCACTGAGTGAGGGAAGCCTGTACATGCTTTCTCTTTGAGCAATTCTGAGTGACACACATCCGCCAATTTAAGTATAGTCTTCCTTTTGCTTCTGTGTTATCTTATTATTATTCTGGAGTTGGACAGTGCTGCGTGCATTGTCTTGGCTCAGCGTGACAGTTTGATGAGCCATTAGTCGACATAATTTATCTCTGTGTTCTCTCTAGCTGCAGACTCTCTGTCTGCTGTGGGATGGCATGCCTTTGTCCTGACTGCTGCATTGGCTAAAGCCAAGGTTTGTCACGCACACACACGGATCCATACACACAGAGTCACGACTGACGTAAAAAATATATTGCCATTTGGCGTGTCTGTCGACATGGTGACGTTGCAACCTATGAGTACTCAGTAGTCACAGGTATATGATTATCTGAGTACTCATAACTAAAGGGTTTTATGAAACACACCTTTAAACTTGGCCTTAATTTCGATCTTAGCAATGGATCTGTAGAGTTTTATGACTGTATCTTGCATAGTTGTGATACCGGTGTGGTGACAATATCTATCCATAGGGAAAATAAAGCCAGGTAGCCATAAAAAGATCTACTAAAGATCTACCAAAGAATGGCTGCCTTTGTAGTTATTCCTGCAACCACAGAAGGATCACATTTTACCACCGCTCTCTCTCTCTCTCTCTCTCTCTCTCTCTCTCTCTCTCTCCCACACACACACACACACACACACACACACACACACACACACACACACAGTTAGAAAGAATACCATCTATGCTATTGTTCATTGTAAGAACACAGAGCAAAGACTTTGCAAACACTAAAAGAAGCAAACACTAATAACTTACCAGTCATAGTTACCGTAATAGCTACTTTCAGCTCCTCCTTGTCATAGGGGGTCAAAATGGCAGGTCACTCCACATGTTTGATTGGGAAGTCTAATATTCATGTTCATATGGTTCATATGAACATCACAGAACATAGTTTACATTAGAGTAATACATGTTTCCGGCCACCTCATGACTGCAACACACTCATCACCGCATCCTGGCTATTACCCCCAGCAGCTAATAAAAAATATCTAACTCCAGTAATCCCAAATTTGGATCATTTTCTGAGCAGTGGCAAATATGAGTGGTAATAACTGGATGCTGGTGGGCTTTGAGATCAAGCAGTTATCCAATTACAATAAATCTAATCTAAAATAATTTATGAAGTCCTGTCATTTTAGAACAACCTGTTTTCTTTTCTTTTGGTTTTCTCAATATATGTATGGATTTCTCTTTTGTACGAAAAAAGATAAGAAGTAAATGTTATGGATTAAGGTTAAACTCCCAGAAAAAGGTTAATAGTTGACAACACAATGCGCAATCTTTCAAGTTCATAATACACATTCTTCCACTGTGCCCTTTAGTCTGTTTTCCACCTGCCGTAGTTAAACATAAAATCACTGATATCTCCTGTTTTTGTGGTTTTGGTTCTCATATGTCTCACTGTGTTAGTGTTCTAATCACACTGTTGCTCAATAGTTGGACATGCAACGAAGAGAAGAGAGGAAAGGCTGAGGATAGCGTCAAGGAGCTTTAAGCCTGGGTGGAGTGCAAACTTCCAGCCTGATAAGAAAGGTGAGAGGTAAACATTGACCTGAGTCATATCACTGCTTGTCCAAGTCCATCTTTTACTAGAGAAACTATGCAAACAGCAAGGATGCATTGATAATTCTCTTTCACTCCAAATAGTAAACTTTAAGTATGGTCTGATTATGAGAACTAGACCCCCAGAACCTACCTTTTTGTGTGTTTTATTATTAGGCATTCAATCAAAAAAAGTTTTGTTCAGATAAAGTGTTTTTGCTGGTGCTCTTCATGTTTCCATTTATGAATGCACAGGTGAGTAAATGGCTTGGGCTGCCAAGATACCTGAGCAGAATACAAATGTATGGGAATGGATCCTCCTCCTTTTCAATATCAAGTCCTGTGGAGGCATTTAACTGTACATAAGCACTGGAGGTGACACTCAAAGGATCCATAGATCTCTTCAGAAGAGATTTTGCACCAGCCCTGGTAACCTGGAGGAAAAGGGTTTCAGCTTTAACAGTAGTGGAAGCGATGTTCCTTCAGACATCGCAAGTCCAACATGCCAGCAGAGGATTTTGGCAGGGAACAACAGTACCACCTAGCAAAGGGCCACACCAAGTGAACTAGACCATCTGGTGTGTTGATTGGACGAGGCATCAAGATGTGCCACAACAGTTTCTCAAGCCTGACATGGTTGCAGGGGCAAGTGAGAAGGAAAGGAGGCACTTTGATTATGAGTTCCTTTATCAGGGCTGTGTGTTATTTATGTGCAACTCCAAACCGTTTATGGTAGGTAGCAAAATGATTCTAACAGAAAAAAAATGGACCCTGGCTCACCTTGGAAATGGAGAAAGAGCATGCCAAACTCCATCTGAAAGAGGCCTACTGCAGTCAGCCAGAGATTGGGAAATGAGGGGTGATCTCAATAAAAACCTTACCTTTTCACCTGAAATCACAGTTACCAACCTCCACCCACATCTGGTGCTCTGGTTCATTTCCTGCTGGAGGAGGCATACGAAAGGATGAATACTGCAATTATAAGAGGTGAAGTAAGAAGACAGGCGAAAAAGACAGGCAAAGAAAAGTAAAAGTCTGTTCAGTGGAAATGGTCTGCAGGGGCTTTTTAGCCAGCTGTAAGGCTGCTGAAAGAGGTTGGTATCAGAGGGCATGTCCCACTGAAGGAAACAGGGTCAGCAGCTAATTTAACCCATCTAGAAGGCTTCCCCAATCCACTCAAGGCAAGTCCTGTGGTATACTGATAGGGATTGTAACATATAGATCAACTAATAAGCTGAAATAAAGTGAATGTTTCTCCTTAACTAAAAGGCACTAAAGTAAGTTGTGGTTGTTTGAATAATTTGAATAATAACCGCCCCTTTCCCTGACACAGGAAAATAATAGAGATATGGCTATGCTATATATTAAAGAGCTCATTACTGTTACTATAGCATCTATATATTATTATGACTGATTATTATGACTCATTAAAAAAGAGGGCTTCCAGTGTAATTATAAAGTCTTCCAGGTTAGAGCTGCTCCAGTGTGCAGTAAAAGGTAAGCAGCAAGCAGAGAGCACATGCAAACTAAAATGAGAGGTTGAGCAGTAAAACCAGGGGTTTACTTCAAACAAAAGAAGGAAGGTAATACAAGATGACCCAGTGTGTCTGTTAATAGGTAACTGGATCAGTACACACTCTGCCCTTCTTCATGAGCCCAATGCAAACTTGTAAGCAAATAAATGAATGTGCACATAAAAATACATTTGTACACAATTTTATCACCCAAAGAGTAAAACAGCCACAATGTAATTTTCCAATTACATGATTTACAACCAATATGTTAGGATGAATTTAGTGTTTCTCTGAAATCTCACCTTAGTTGATTTTTTTTCAGAGAATTGTGTTCAATCTAAATATTTCATTAGGTTCACTTTAGTAGTATTAGGTTGGACCACCTTTTGCATTCAGCACAGTCTTAAATCTTGTGGCATAGATTCAACAAGGTGCTAGAAACAATCCTCATAGAGTTTAGTCCATATTGACATGAAAGCTTCATGCAATTGCTGCATATTTGACATGGGTGCATATTCATGTTGTTCTATTCCAAGATATTCTAACAGTGCATACCTTGATTTTAATGAATGTTTATTTAAGTTATAAAACCCTTGTTTGCTCACATATACATAGAAATCCATTAGTTTTATGGAACTTTGTATTTATGTGTCTACACTGCTGCTGCACATATACAGCTCCTTAAATATGTTTTATTGCAACCTGACGTCAGAGAGCTAGCATTCATATATGCATGTGCAAACACTTTCTAACAACCATTGCTCCACATATGCAGTCAGGATATTGAATTTTCATTGACTCTTTCTGTTAATAACGCAGCACATTTCCTGTCTTTTTCAGTTGTAAACCTGCTAGTTCTGTATAATTTAATGGCACTTGAAATAAACTGGAAGTGAATAAAAATAGACGATTTACCTAAATGCTTTTACTGTGTATTATTGTAATATCTCTTGGATTTTGTAAAATTAGAATGCATCGGACCAATTACACAGCAAAACTGTATTCTGTGAACTTTCGATCAGTGACAATTTGGTAACAGCCCTGTGAGCAGAGCAGACCATCATGAAGTCTTTGTCTCCATCTGCTGGTCCATCTGCAGGCTTTTTGGTTTTCCCCACTCAGTTTAAAAAGTACCCACAAAACAAACAAATTGTATTAAAATATAAGTAAATTAAAGTAAATATAATAAAAACAATATTAATAATATTAATGAATTGTCCACCTATACATTTTCTGCTCATTCAACAACAATACACAACTATATACTGACAGGTACCAATGGTCCAGAGGTTAGATGGTTGATACAAGTGGGTGTTTCAAAGGACAACATAACACCCTCTAAAACAGGTTTTGGTTTAGCTAAAGCAGACTAATGAAAGGTTGGAATAGCCTTCTCAAAGCCCTGACCTCATCTCTACTGAAAATGTGCGTGCTACAGCTAAAGGCCAGGTACAAGTAACCACAAAACAGGAAACCGATTTAAATGAAAACTTCTAATTTTTGCCAAGAACAGTGGTTTAATATCCAGGCAGAATTTTGCCAAAAGTGTCTGGTCAATGTGCAACTTCCCAAGAGACATTTAACCAAATATTAGTGAGGATGTATGTATATATTTGCGCCTGCATCTTTCTGACCCTATGTGGATTTGAGAACATGGTAAATACATTAAACTTCTGCACCCAATGCTTGTTTCTTCTTCTTTCAGTCATTAAAGACTGTGCAGTCATTCATAGAAAAAAAAAGGTAAAAGCCCTAAATGACCATGACATTAATGCCCATGATAAGTATAAACTTCTGACCTAACCTTTGGTTTCATATCTTTGTGGGGACATCTAATTGACACAATGCTTTCCCTAGCTGCTTGCCTTAACCCTAACAATCAAAAATGAATGGCTAAGCCTAACCATAATTGTAACCCCGACACTAAAACCACATTTTGAGTTTCAAAAATGCCTTCAAATTCATGGACAGGCATTTTGTCCACATAAGGACTCTTCGTTCCCACAGGTGTAGTGAAATTCCAATTTTTGGTCCCCACAAAGATATGTAAACATGGCACACACACACACACACGCAAACTTCAGTCCACCAGGCTACCCATATTCTGGGTACTATTACTGACCATAATCTTTGCTGCTGCTTAAAGGTCCAGTTGGCCTAAAAATGCAACAGTAATCAGACTACTTGCTACAAGTTGTGAGTAGACCTAAACAGAAAAAACTAAGCTATATGGTAACAGATGAACGAGAACTGCTGAACAGAACAATGCTATAAATGATTATGTCACATGTAAAAAATTTACTCCAACAGTCACTAGGTGGTGCTCATGACTATCTTGCAGGGACGTTTTTTGTTTGAAACATTACTAATATTATCAAATTATTTTTTAAAGACTTTTGTCAAATGAACCATTACATTTATTACATATACCAGTATCTTTGGGCCATAAAATGTTAGAGAACAGCTTTGGAAAGAGGATCGCTTTGAGACAATAACTTATTTCCCCTAGAAATAATGGCCCTACCTTTTAGTCAGCCTATTAGCCAGTTATAAGCAGGGCCATGCAGAGATAGTTGAAGGGGCAGGTGCTCAAAGTTCAGGGGCACTTAGAACCAGGCTGAATAACAACAACCCACATTCATCAAGAATCTAATATGTAATCGCATCATGCTATATCGTTGTTATAGGGTGAGGACAATGCAAAGCAAATGGAGCCTATGTTTTACTGATGGGGTGCAATGTTGCTGTTGAGGGGTTGCTGCTGCTCCTGCTGCTGTTAGTGCTGGAGGGCAGGGCTGTGTTGATCTGAGACTGTAGACATTAAAAAGTTCATAGGAGAGATAGTAGCTGATTAAGCAAGTATTATGAGATAATAATAAAATGCAAAGATTGGTAGCAGCGCTTGTAATCACAAGTCAAGCGATTAAATAAACTGACTCACTCTTTGCCTCTCTTCCTCCTTTCATCTCCTCATCTCATCTATTACTCTCCACTTGCTGTCCAACTGAGAACAAGGCACAATTTGCTATTGCATCAACCCCCTAGGACCTGGCGTCCATATATGTGGACATCACATTTTGGATTATTTAGACCAAAATACTCAATTTTGCTCTACAAGGGCCTGATATCCACTTACGAGGACATTATACTGCTACTGTTCTATCAAAATTTTAAAATTCTGGTAATTCTTTGTTTTTACATTCATCAGGTCCCAATCAGCCCAAATATGAAAGAGAAATTAAAAATGCCGTGGAAGAGTTCGGGTCTTAGAAGGTTAAACTATTATTTAATTATCCACAACTCTTGGACCTAATCCTTAATAAAGTAATGATAAAAAATGTTATAGAAACAAAACATTGGAATTGTGTTTATTATTTGTTTTTACTTGAATACCTCTGCAATGCAACTGGTACATGTGTACTCTTTTTAATCCAGTTGATAATGGATCCACTGACATTAGCAGCCTCACAGGCATGTCTGGCACACACATGCACATACAGTGACATTGTATACCTTCTCCAGAATACTGTATATACTGTGGTGCTGATCCAGAGTCCTTCCCTTATTATTTATTCCTCGTACTATAATAATAAAGTAATGAGAATGAGTAATCCTCTACCAGAGGTCTACTCAGGAACAACATCGGAGAGCTCCGATGTTGTTCCTGGGATCTGCTGGAGCCACTCGCCTAGTTTGGGAGTCACCGCACCTAGTGCTCTGATTACCACTGGGACCACTGTTACCTTCACCCTCCACATTTTCTCGAGCTCTTCTCTGAGCCCTTGTGTGTATATATATATAGTTATTATTATTATTATTATTTTATTTATTTATTTATTATTATTATTTTCATTTCACATTTCATTGCAATAAAGCGGAAACTGAAATTGCAGTTTGGTAATTCTGCTGCATTCACTGTTTCAGAACACTGTATAGAAAGGGTGGGTAGATTGTGTGAAATTATATCTTGACATTTTCCAAAAAATTTGTTTAGCTTCATCAGTTATGAAGCTGCATTTGTAGCTTAATCCACTGCCACCACGTGGCAGCAGGGTGGACCTTGACAGTATAGACAAACCTGCCTTGTCTGCTAGCAGCAGTGTCATGAAACTCGAGCTTGTGCTTCCGAGGAGAATGTCAGTTAACCAACCTGCTCTTACAATATAAATGAAGCTTTACAGCTTTATAAGGAGCTGTATTGAGTTTCTTTAGACTTCATTGTGTGCAGTTTCATTGTGTTTAACCTTAAATGGTTGTCTGACCTACTTGTGTCAGTGTGAACAAAGGAGGCAAAGCTAGCTTTGCTAGGATAGGCAGGGCAAAGCAAAGCTTCTTTTTTGAGGAAAATCAGATTTAATTGTTCAGATTTACCTAAAAACGTAGGTCTGTTGATCTGTATACATTTTTGGCTACGTGTCAGGCTAAACAAATCACTCAATTTATTTATATTGAATAACATAAAAATGAAGCAATCTTGAAAGCAATTTCTTGATTCATGCTTGAAAAGAAATTTCTAGTGGAACACTGCTGTGCTGAGCCAAAGTGAAGCAGTGATTGTTTTTCTATCAAAGGGTATTATGCTAATTCAAACACTTTTTTCTGTGTGATTTTTTTTCTACATGTTTAGTGCTTCAGCTGCAGAAGTGAGGACAAAGTCAGATTTCAGGAGTCACAAACACCCAATAACCTTGCACCTGTTCAGGGACACACATGCATCCATGGACAGCACACCTTGACTTTTTGCCTAGATGAATGTTTATCAGTTTCACAATCTTCCTCATTTGAAAAGGCATGCAGCCATGTAATGAAAAGCCCCCTGGAATGATGCCATTTACTATCCCTGATCCGGATAATCCTTTCAGAACAAAAAGAGACCAGCACTTGTAAGCCCATAGTTAAGGGCACTAAACACAAAACGGATTAAATAAACTAGAGTCAGTGTTGAGGCTAAAAACAGCAGTGTTGTTTTACGCTAAATTATCATTGGTAACTAGAGTCGCATTCCTATTGGTTTAAGTACAAGTAAGTCATGGCAGCTATCACGACCTCCCCCCCCCATTTACTAAACTGCACAACCTCAACTCCCCATCTCGCGTGTTTGTTGCTCCTATGATGAAGCGAAGAAGAGACATGAGAGTATTAAAGTACGAAGCAAGATAACCTGTCATTTAGAAGCTATAACAGTTCAGTATGACATGTAACACCACTTCATTCCAAGTAGTGTCTTTATAGTCCACTTTTGGCTCAGGTGTAACAATGCTCTTGGTGTGTTTTATAAGGCCACTTTACATTCACAACATGATACAGCATCTCTTTATTCACAGAAACCTGAGCTTAGGTTACGCACAAATTTCCCCGCTGGGGGATCTATGAAGTTCAAATCAAAGGGCAGAAGATTGATAATCTAAATGAAAGATGTGAATGAGAAGGATATGCTGTTAAGGAGCCCCCCTTCCCTCACAGTCCGTAGGTTTCTTTGTATTGAAGGTAGAAATACTTCTGTGCATCCTCGATAGTGCAGATTTATTTTAGGATGAGACGCACATGAAATGCTTACCCTACTGAGATGGATTCCAGATATCAGAGAGTGGAGGATAGACCCCGCCCAACACTCCAATTTAAAAGAAGATAAAAGATGATCATTGTGGCACAGCCATTATAATTTTTTAAACCCTGTCATAATTTTTTTATTTTTAAATATGGGAGAGATACAAAAGCCAACTTTAAAATTACTTCCTAGGACCAACGCTTTTCCTAGCCAAGATTTAGCCATTAGGTGGTGCTTGAAGTTGCTAGAAAGCTTATGAAGCCAATTAAACCTGTTGACAGGTTTCATTATACTTAAATTATGTGGGTAAACTTATTGAGCCATTACAAATATTTCCTAAGGACAACACACACATTTAATTACTTTTATTGGATGGAAGCATTTCCAAGGACAGAACAAAAACATTTATTAGCAGTAGTGGATCTCCTGCAACATTCTAGTGTCCAAAATGATTGAACCCTCCGAACCCCTGACCAACTCTGTCGTAAAAGTTATTTAGTAATAAGCATTTATTCCCCCCCCCCCCCCTTTTTTTTTAAGAGGAATCACTTTTAAAGAATTCATTGCAGGCGACAGTCAGTGCAGCGACCAGACCAACAAACTCCTGGAAGTCCACCACACCATCCTTATTGTCATCCAGTTCACGCATAATCTTCTCCACCACACAAGCATCATTGGGGCCCTAAAAGGGGAGCAACAAGTTTAGTTTCCCCAAGTGCAAATCTTAATGATGGAGCTGGTCGTCTTTAATTTGCATAGTCTGGAAATAACTTCTACTTTAGACAGAAGCATGTTCTCCTCATTTGCCCAGGTATCAACTTGTTGGCCAACATTATAGAGTTAAAAAAAAAAAAAAAAAGCAAATAAAATACTTTTTCCTCAAAATATAGCGGAAACTGAGAAACCATCAGGTTCTTTTGGAAATTACCATGGTGATTTACCTTTGTTAAAACTTAAAATACATTAAAATTATACATTATTCAGGTCAGCTTCAGAAGGGGAAAAAAAATTGATTAAGCAACAGATACGTACTTCCAGAAACTCTCCAAGTTCATTCTTCAACAAATTCTTCAGCTCCAATTTAGTGAGCGTGTACTTGTCACCTTCTTTTCCAGAATACTTGTGGAACACATCAATGAGGTCCACCATTGCTCCTTTGAGATTGGCACTCATTTTGCAGTTCTAAAAATCAGAAGAGGGAAGCATAAATTAACCACAAAAGAGATTATTCCAAACATGGAATATACCATTTAGATTTAGAGCAGGGAGGACCAGCATCATTTGATATACAGATACAAAGAGGGACTAAAAGTCATTCAGTTTCTAGAAAAGCTTAAGAGAAACCTTTCACTACAATTGTTTTAATACACTGGCACTCAGATTGGGATGATTCTAGCAAAACCAAATTAGAAAAGGAATGAGGATGCAAAACTGTTTCACACACTTACCATGTAATCATAGAAAAACTCAGGTTACATGACGGTGTTTCACTTCCCTCCCTGCATTTTTATTTCTCAATGACAGAAAGATTGGCGCTGATGGTGGTATGGACATTTTTTGGCAGAGCATGGCTTACGGTTATTTGTACAGTGGACTATAGCCAGAATCAGATTACATTTTGTAGATTAAAGGGCAAGTACTCAAACCAGTAGCAAGCTGGACTCACTGAGTAGCCCCCCCACACACCACACACACACACACACACTTCTCAAGACATTTAAATAATTATTAAAAACAAAACAAGGTAAAACACACGCGATGAGGGACCACTTCTTGGTTAGGCGTGTTGATTCTATATAATATGGCACTGCCGGGGAAGCATGTTGTCTCATGAAACAAATAGATTTCAATTGCTGAAGCCTGCTAATAATGGTGCCAAACAGAATACATAGAGGAGAATGCAGCATGGTAACCAGACAGGTCTAGTGTCTAACCTTATACCAGCCTTTCACTATCAGACACCTGAGAAGCCTATACAAGAGAGCAGTTTCATTTCACACACCCCTCCTAACAAACCAGTAGAAGACAAAAGCCAGACCCCCTCCAGGACAGGTCGCACATACAGTAAGATAAGTATAGATTTCGCTCTTGGTTGCATTACATTATATAAATAGCCTTTAACCTCAGATTAATTTTAGAGTATGGTCTTATTTCCATCAAAGCTATTAGATGATAGTTTAGCCTATATGAAGAGCAACATGTATCTAATGATCTATAGTGTATGTGAGAGATTGTGTGAATATCTACAGTTTGCAAAATCACTTCTCCAAATGATGTGGCATCAGATTCCCCTAATTATTCTCAATGATTGCTGTTAATCATTTATTCCCAGCGTGATCAGGGAGCTAATTAAGTCTTTGAATGTCAAATGAGAAGCTGGTGTTAATTAACTGTGACTCCAACTACAGCACAAGTAGTTCTACAAAAAAAAAATAAAAATCCTTCACACTACCACTGCACATCAAAACAATGGAGGGAAAAAGAAAAGCAAAAGATCAGTAACTCACCTGGACAGTGACACCTAACCGGTTCTGTTGAAAGTAGATCAAATTGAGCTCTCACCACAGCTCTCACCTCATTACTTATAGCGACTCTCACCTGTGTGCAAATGAACCTTAATCAGATAGGCACCTCCCTCTGAACGGCATCATCAGCGCTTTCACCATTGAACTGGATTGCCATTAAAGGCAACAACCTCAGCTCTTAGAACTTTGCAGGACAAACACCACTCACTCTTTTTCCTAACCTTATATAGTTATGTTGCAACAGGGATTAGTTACAAATTAAGTAGATACTCAGATGGTTAGTGAGGGTACATGTGTTTATATGTAATTCAGGGTATGCTACATTATATATACCAGTTATGTATTAATGTTGCATTAGAAGCACAAATATTACTCGAGTGCAACTTGAAAAATCTATAGAAAAGGTTTTTCAATTTCCATTTTAAAGTGCCTACAAATATCCCTGATTTCAGCCTAAAAGCTGAAAATTTGTTAATCTGAAACAACCAAAATTAAAATCAGCAACATAAAGAATAAAGCAAATTGGCTGAAGTATTCCTCCTCTTTTCCTCTCCGAGGTCTTGTGTAAGCTTATCAAGCATGACTAATCTAATGCTTTTTAAATATCATTTGCAAGTCAGATATTGATTGTATTTGAATGACAGCTCGACTTTTGCAGAAATACAAATTAAATGCGGGTCAGGTTGTTAAGAGTTGATTTGCATCAGTATCTCCTGGTAGCCTGTGTAATGCCAATGCTTTTTGCATGCTAGTTAAAAATTTACCAAACCGACTTGCATTTGGTATCTACAGCAACAGTTTTTAAAAAAATGTCCTCTCTGGTCTGAGACAGCAGGTGAGACCAGACTGGCCTTTTATTTTTGGTGTGAGGAACATACTTGGAGATTAAACACTCTGTGTTTCGTGTGGGGGAATAAAACCATCCATTGTCGATTACTCATGAAAGCTGTTCTAAAAAATGTGCCTATAGTGATCACTCTTTTGCCAAATGAAACTAAATATGTTTTTATTCATTCCATTCATTTCAACATCTGCACAGTATGAATTATGAATGACCAGCATTATACAAGACATTAAAATAAGGCACTGCATTATTTTAGAGAATGTATAATATGACTCTTCATGAAAAACAAACATGTCCTTCATTTGCGGTTTAATACAAAAACACTTGAAGTCTATAGACTGCATGTTAACATTACTTATACACATATGCAGAGGGAAGTAAAATATATGAGCTTACTCCCAGTTAAAAAAAAACTGGTAAATGGGTGCACATCACACCTTAGCTTTGTGGTGTCACATTTCTGCCTAAGTTCAAGGGTGTCATCTACTGGCCATTTTCAAACTTTGTTATTGCCCACATATGTAAGTAAGCAAGGCTGCACACTTACCATTAATAGCAAAACCCATATCAGTTAAGTTATTTTTAAAATAAAAGTTAAATTAATTAAAAAAAAACAGTTTTAAAAAAGTTAAATTTAAAATGGCCCAACATGAATCAAGTCAGAGCACAGCAAAAAGAAATAACGCTGCTTTTTTTTTTTTTTTTTATCAAAGTATTACATTACTGAATCCAAATGATTGAAAATAGTAGTAAGGTAGACATAATGACTCAATATTTAGAACAAAAACCTTCCATCACAAACAATATGTAACAAACGTACATTCACATTTATCAACTGGCAAAACCATTTTTGTCATTTTTTCTTAATCATACAACAGCTTTTATTTTATTTAAAGCATGTGTAAAGACAACTAAATCTAACTTCATTCAGGCACTGGACATGTATCTGCTATCTGTCTGTATAACTCATTCTAATTCCCTTAGTTATATTATACCTGGTGACAATGATAACACTGAAAACTGAACAGATATTTGATAAACATTAACTATTATATGAAACAGTGATTCATAGAGGACCCATTGAAAGTATGACATGTGTCAAGTGAGCAATGTCTGTGAGTGTGCTTTTGCAATGTATGCCAACAGCAAAGCTAATAGTAACTCATGAGGGATGGCTTTAGGAATAAACAAACAGCAAGCACACAAGTTCAGACTGACATTTGGCAGTAACTTAAATTGGTGACTACCTGTGTGCAGTATTCACTAAAATAGGAATAGTATTCAGCTTGAAACACATTGAATATTGCACCGAAAACTTCAAAATGACTAGTGCTGATACAAACACTGATTGATGGAGCATTATCATTCTCCAGTTTCTAAGCTTTTGCTCTACAACTTGATATCGCTTGTATTGTTACTATATGGTTTCATTTGACTCGGCTTGATCTGAGTTTGAACATTCATGATCTCATACCTCTGAGGGCCAAGAATGTAAGAGTGCACAGTCCTTTCACAGTGTGGCACCTGTCACCATGGTTTGCTGGGACCTTGCTTGTTATCCAGAGTGCAACATGGGAGATCTCATGTGAGCCGGCCTTTCAGCGCCTGTCAGCAGGGCACCTGGCCTGAGACACTGAGGGAAAGTGAAGCAGAGGCCATCAGCTCAGCTGTCAGGGATGACATGACAGACTGCCTTGGGCAGACAGATTGTTGGGCAGGGGTTGTTTGTTTTTCTTTGTTATCACAATGAGATGCTGTATTTTGCTCCCTTGTTGGCATAGCCTAAACAAAAAGGTTACTTGAGGGGAGGTCTTTACTGAGAAAATACTGAGAAAGGCATTTGTTTAATAGTTCTTTTTAATTTAATGGCTAAAATGCCACCAGTGGTATTTGATTTAATGGCTCTTCATTTGCTTCGTTTGTGGGTTCTGCTTCTTTTTCCACAGTCATCTTATCTTCTTCTGGCACCCTTTCCTCAATAGGGGGACCAATCACAGATATTCTTCCCGCAGATAGGGTTCTTCTCTTAACACTGTTTGCCCGCTCTTGGGTTGTTGGCTTTCCCAGGACACTCCTCAGCTGTGCCCAGAAAAATGCCTGTTGGTTAACCTGCTGGGGCCACTCCAGGTATGTCTTTGTACTCAGCATCTTCTTGAGCTTGCAATACTTGCTGGGTAAGGAGTTTGGATCAATAGGCTCCTTAACCACTAAGATGACATCACTGAAGGTTTTTCCCATTGCTCTCTGCTGAGCAAAGTACAGCTCATAGTTGCACCACTCACTGTTAACGAAGTGCCGTGAGAGAATAAACATTACCTAGGAATAAAGAAAACAACAGAAAGGAAATTATTATAGGGTCTCTACCTTATGCTTTCCTACCAATTTCCAAACAACAATGATGAGATGCTGAATAACAGGGCAACTATATTCATCAACCATTTAGCATAACTCATATCACCATTACTTACTTTTTTAGACTTTTAAGACTCGTTATTCCAACAGTCAACAAATTGTCAGGCAAGTTTTGAGATGATGTTTTCATCATTTATAATTGCAATGTAGTTTAAAAAATGAGAAGTGCCAAGGAGAAGTGGCATCTACTGAACCAGGTGACTATAAGCTATTTTGTTTTGCCTTTGAATGAACAAAATTATGTGAAAATGACACACACTTCCACTGAGTGACGTTGCCATAGATCAACTGACTAAAACTGTAGCTCCTAAAAAAAATGTCCAAAATAATTAGGTTTTGCTGTGTGTTGTTTCTCATTTTGCAAGACTTTAATTTACTGTAACTTTTAATGTGCTGGTGTATAGTGGGGTGCTTTTACTACATAATACATTTTAGTACCTTACGACTGCTTTCAATATTCTCAATGATGTTATCAATGATCCACTTTCCAGGCATGAAGTCCCTCTCATGAATGCATAGACGATAGGGGTTCGTGTTGTTCTCCAAACAGGGTAAGAGCTGGTGCCTCACCCAGTCAGCATCTGAGTGACTGTAGGATATGAAGGCATGGTAGGTAAAAGTTTCCAGATCACCAGCTGCTTTCTCCTTGTGAGCTCTGTATTTAGCCCTGATGATCTGGTATGTTGCTTTAGTGTACCATGGGAGGTCAAAAATATAGCAAATCAGCATAAGTATTAAGATCACTGCTGTGGTGGTTGCAACACAGATGATGATAACCAGTCTGATGTCACATGCTACATGACCCGGAAAGTATTTGGCTATGACTGTGTTGAGCAAAGCCTCCGGGTGGTAACACTTGTAGTTCTCAGGCCAGTTTGTGAGGTTTACCTTTCCTTTTGAAATCGTGTCCTGGATGAAAGCATGAAGCTCACATGTACAATGATAAGGATTGTTCCCTGCCTGAAGTTGAGACAACTGAGGCATATCTTCAAAGGATTTTTTGCTAATTAGGCCAAATGAATTCCCATCCAAAGCTAGCGATTGCAGTGATGCACTTTCCCATTTAGATGGGATGAATTTAATTTTATTCCCACTCAGTAGAAGGGTTTTGAGGTTGGTGGTTTTCTCAAAGTAGTTCATGTCCAGCTGGTCCAGATCACAGTAGGACAGATCCAAGTACTGTACTGTGGTTGGTAGACAACTGAGAGCTTCACTTACAAAGTTATTATGGTGAGCAATAAACTTGGTGATATTTTGTTTCCAGACACAATTTTGGCTATCTTTAGCAGATCCTAATTTGTTGTAGCTGAAATCCAAAACCTTTAGCTCCTGGAATTCTTTTGTGAGGGATGATAAGTCTTTTAAGCTGGTCAACTCATTGTTGCTTGTGTTGAATGTATGAAGATTCGGCATGGTGTTCTTGTAATCGCATCGCTGGTTGAATACAAACTCATTTTTTAGTCGATTATTGGAGACATCTAGTAATTCCACACCGTTCATCTCAACCCACGAATCGCAGGGTGCCGAGTTGAAATACACATGTTGAATAGACAGTTGCTTAACTTTCTTGAACCAGGTGAAACGCCAATCAAATCGTAGCACATCAGGATTGCTGATGTACCTACAAGAAACAGAGATATTTAGTTTGCGTATTTTTATATGACCTTAGTAGTGAGCTTCACATTCATGTAATTTCACTTTGTAACAAGGTATGAATTATAACTATAACAAAATACTTGTCAAACCCACTATTTCATAGCATCATCTTCTTGTGCAGCTCTACCGTATTTAGTGCAGCTGCTGTTTTTGGATCATTAATTAAAAGCCCTGGTATGTTCCTTTATAGTCATGCCCTATGTTGCGCTGCACAACCTTGTGACTAAAATTGCTTGTTTAAGTATAACCATAATTTACAAGATGAAAATCACAAAATCACATTTTACGGTCCATTAGAATAGAATAGAATTCAACTTTATTGTCATTGCACATGTCACACGTACAAGGCAACGAAATGCAGTTTGCATTCATCCAGAAAGTGCTTAGTAATAAAATACATATATTACAAAAATGGGTCTATTATGGGTATGTTGCAATGTACACGGTATGAAGGTATGTTATGAATATGCTATAACTATAAGTATGTACAGGCTGTAGTGAGTGTACAAGCTATGTACAGGCTACGAACAGGATATAAATATGAAACTATACAGAAATATGAACTATACAAGTTATAAACAGTTGTAAATAGTTGTAGAACTATAGTTATTATTGTACAGAATTATGCAGTAGTGCAGTTTAGATCAGTGAGATGTGTAAACTACTGTTAGAGCAATCTTGTAGGACACCAAAATACTCACCAAAGATCCAGTTTATCCAGTACAAGATCTGTGATGCTGGAACTTGCACCACTATCAACAAATGTTGGCGAACGGGCAAAGTCAATGTACTGAAGTCTTAATCTTTTGATGCTGGTTGCTTGTAAATTGATTAAAGCCATCCTTATAAGGTTCTCATTGAATTTTCCTCTGTGAAAGATGAGTTGCTTGGCTTTAATGTGTTTTAAACCCTGAAAAATGTCCTCCTGTCCCATGTAGTATGTGAATTCAAAGAGGTTACGAAATTGAATGACTGTGAATGTTTTGTTAGCTAGGTCCTGTAGCATATGAACAAGAGCATTTGGGTGTTGGTCTATAGCCATGTCAAAGCCCATCTGACTTGTCTGAATGACTTCTAAACTTCCAGGCTCATAGTAATGGAGGTGGGAGGAACATTTAATAGCAAATCCTTGGAGCTTAAGGTTCTTCAGGGGTTGAAAATCTTTTTTTTTTAGGCCCATCACCAAAGGGCCGCCCATGGAGAGAACCTGGAGTCTGGAAAGTTTGGAGAAGCAGTCAGCCAAAGTTGCATTTATATAAAGGTTATTAGACATGTAGAGCTCTTTTAGAATAACGAGAGGTGTCAGAGCTCTGGCAGGAATTTCCTGCAGGGAGTTATTGAAGATGTCAAGATACTCCAAGAGTGTGTTGTTTCTGAAGGCATCATTGTCAATGTATGAAATGTTATTGTACTGAAGCTTGAGGATACGAAGCTTAGGGAGGTGGAAAAGGTCATCAGCATAAACAGCTTGAAGTTCATTATAGGAGAGGTCTATTTCTTCAAGTGTGGGTGGAAATTGTCTCCATGGGATACTGTCAAGCTGTCTTCCCAGACAATCTGCAGATCGGTCAGAGTTGTAGATCTGACAGGGTCTTTCCTCAGTGTTGGTAGTGGGGAGTGAAGATGGAGTTGGGAGTGTGAGAGCTCCAAGAAAGACACCACTGAAATGGATCAACTTCCAAATCATTGTTTTAGACCTGGAAATGAACAAGATCAGGCAAGATTATCAAAACATTTTATTGATTTTCATAGACAGTAAATGCCAGATACACGTAATAGTTTGATTAACATTTCATTAAACATTAACATTAATGCTCATTCAGATTTTATTCTGTGTTTGAGTGCTCTTTTAGGCTCCCTGCTTTCCCTCAATCCCCTTTCCTGTATTTCTTAGACTTCTTCTGTACTTTAAAAAAAAAAATCTATTTCATGGCTTCAGATCTCTTTGCAATTTTCCTTGTGTTCACTTAACTGAATTGAGGGCATAAAAAATCCAAGTAAACTGAATCCAAAAATTTTAGATGTGATTGAGTAGTAAGCATAACTAACAGACAGACGGACAGACATACAGACACACAAACACAAACACAAACACAAACACACACACACACACACACACACACACACACACACACACACACACACACACACATATCTTAATGAGGAGATCTAATTGACATAATGTGTTCCCTAGTCACTTAAGCTAACCCTTAACATCAAAAATGAATGCATAGCCCTAACCCTTAGCCTAAACCATAAACCCTAACCATAACGTAATTGTAACCTTGACACTAAAACCAAATTTTTAACCCTCAAAAATGCCGTCAAACTCGTGGGGACAACCGTTTCTCCCCATAAGTGACTGTTGGTCCCGACAAGTACAGTGGCATGCCAATTTTTCTGTCCTCACAAAGACGTCTAAACATTTACACACACGCATGCAAGTATATAAATCAGAGAAAAATGTGTACTTTTGAAATTGCATTATCAATGTTGGGCAAAATTGTGACACGTAACAGTACACCACTTCTACAAAACAGTAAACAAAACCAATGTTTAATTCCTGTAAGATGCATGAACGCAACACTTTTTTCTGATATATTTAATTTCATAATTTCCTGTTGGGTTAAAACTGTGTCTGGCAGTCACTGATTTCTAGCTTCTTTTCAGGTTAAGTTGACCTAGAAACCGCACACATCACCGCATTTATTGAATGCACTCAGGCAGCAAACCTGCATTTAAAAAGACATTAGTTTCATCCATTTACAATATACATTTCCACTGGTCCCTCAGTAAACATCAACAACGGCAACTTTGTCATTACACAGCACTTACCCTGTGAAGTCTACCTTTCTGCTAAGGGCTGGTAATGCAGACACTTTCAAATTCTCCTCCCCTTTTATAGTAGTAGCTCAAGGTTACACATTGTTTGTGCCCTTACGTGAAAGCTTTATAACGCTCATAAAACAATGTTGTTTTATCTATTCCAGAATTGATGTGAGCCGAATAAACAATTCTGCATGGATATGGCTAGAGTAGAAAAACATTGTTGCCCTGTTTATTTTAGATAATTGTAGGTCATTATACTGTATTAGAGCACTGTCTGTTCATTTGTGACAGTCTGGATAGGAAAAAAAAATATATATCATCATCCTGTCAAACATAATTTTTGTTTAATTCATTGACTCAGCTACATCTAACAGATTGATGGTGCATGATAAACTGATGCGTTAATTTCTGAATTATATTTCTGGCAGAAACATAAATAAAAAATACAAATACATGATTTATCCACAAATATATTCATTGGGGAAATGTAATTTCTCATAACATTCCACTGACATTTGAGTCAGTTACTCATCATTTCTAATTATTCATGTGAATGAGTGAATTAACGTATTGTTCTAGGGGAAAAAGTGTCACATGACAGATGAGTTCTTTGAATCAATATCTGTGTTTGTTACTTTGGCAATCTTCTTCCTTATTTGTCAGTTAAACATTGTATGGGAAGTAACACAACAGTAATACTGTTTAGCTATATGACTTGGGCCTCAGTGGACAGCTGTTCCTGGAAATTGACAGTAGATTAGAAAAACATCAATAACATTTACTTAGTAAGACACGTCACATAAAGGCACTGTGGTACTTTGCATTATCAATATTATACTAATATTATAACAATGCTAATTTTGTCTTAAATGATTTGAAATGCAATTATATTTCAAGCCACGAGACAATGTTTTCATTTTCCATTTATTTTGGTCATTTTAGTGCCAAGTTCAAGTTTAACCCCAAGTTGGCACCAAGTCTTTCAGATCATTTGCCAGATATCACTAAAAGAATATTGATAGTGTTAACATTTTCATTTCAATTTTGATCTTAATAGTGTTAAATTGTGAAATACAATTTTTACTTTAAGTGGACATGGTTAAAGAATACCCATTCATGGTATGTGAACATGAAAGACCTGCCTGTTGCAGGACTATTAATAGGTAACTGTTTAACCCTGCACGGCACCGCAGACCACGCCACACCACACGGACCATGCAAGATCTTTCTTTGATCCCATGTGTTGTCTTGTGATAACTCCATCAGGGTTCAGAAGCACCTATCTGCATTCCTCTTGCTTTTTCTCTTTACATTTATATTTTGGTTTGTAGGCCTGCCTGTGTGATACATAAGTGGTGAATAGTAATGCTAAAATGTGAAAACAATGCTAATCCAGACAAAACATAAACTCATGTCATTCACCAGCTGCTCTTGTATATAATGGAGCAAAAACAAATTTTGACTGTACATGCAATTTAGTTTAGTTTAGTTACACTGGCCATACTTTATATTGATTGCCTAGATGCAGATATAGAACACAGCAGCAGAAGTCATGAGTAGATCTGATGAATCATTTCTATTGCTTATTGTAAGTTGACCTTTCAAGTTGTGGGACTGATGTTTTGTTGGTGGCAAAAATTTCATTTACACATAGCAGCAATTTAAGTCTGATTGTTACCAAATATAATCTGGGTGGTGTGACTGTGTGCCAAGCATTAAGTTAAGAATTGCCCTTCCTCAGATTACTCATCCGGATACAGATCAGTGCACCAGTTGTAAAAGGGGATAAGTTTGCAAAAACATTAGAGTAGTCAGCAACTCCCACAGTGTAGTCTCAGATAGCTTTATCTTGTGGTTGTTAGGCATAAATCTAAACAACAACAGGTCGTTTTGCAGTCAATAGGATGGTTTAATCAAGTTTTTTTTTAATTAGAAAAACTTAAAGGTCAAGACTTTTTGATCTGCGTGACCTGTTGTACTGTGATCTTCACACATTGCTTTGCATCATTTTCTCCCTCACAAACCTGATAAATTCACTGCTTCTTTAAGCATTTTCTTTTGGTTTCTGTCACTTCCGTAGCTATTCTGCTGTGTCCTACAGAACACTTCTGCTTTGTAAAGTTTTATTTTTTTTTTTACTGCTGTTGTGTTTTATTCAGCTTCCTTTGCTTTTTATTCAACATCTATTACATTTTGTGTGCCTTTGCAGCATTTTTCTTTTTGTTAGTGTTTCCTCAAGTTCCACTGCATTTGATCTCTCAGGGCCACCACAGAAAACTAAAACCTTTTACCTCAGGCAAATTCCTCATTAATGTTTCCAACAGAGGTAAGCCAAATTGCCACATTCCTGCAAACACTGAGAGCTTTTAAGTTATGTCTATCAGATTTTATATTAACCAGCAGGTTATGAGCTTCTGTGTTTAACTCCTCTTATGAACCGTACTTTTGTTCTCTGTGACCTCTTGCTGAATTTTTTGTGGTTCTCATGAATGTACAATTCCCACAAGAGAAATGTTTTCTGTTCTGCGGTGTACAGTCTTATCGGTGAAAGGAATCTGCACAAACATGTTGGCAAAGCTGCAGACTTCTCTGTTCAAATTTTTAGTATTATTTTCATTTGTTTAACAAAGTCATGTGGTGTGTCAAAATAGAGTTGTACGTAGTGCAGTCAAAACACCTACACATAATCTCTTTTGTGTACACAGTATACTATACAAAATCTTTTCAGAGTTAATTATTCTCCCCAGGCTGGCTCACTGCCAAATTCATATAAGACAAGCTGGAATCTCCCCAAGCAGAAAAAAAAGAAAGATAATTTGTTATCACCGTTTGTGTCACGTTTAAATTTTACAACTATGACACTGTTTGCATTCTAACTATGACCAAGTGGAAGTGCTCAAATTATCATGGATAACCAAATAAGAAATAAGATGAGTGAATGCTTTTTTCTTTTTTTTTCTTTGCTTTTGCTCCATAATTGCTGATAGAGGACACCATGTAGCTGCACTGGCTCATCCGGTATCTAAAACAGGTAACAACAGATAAGAGCATAACAAGGACAAGGTTTCCATTTGTTGTTACAAGAAGAGCAAAATTTGAATGGTCTACTTTTTAAAAGATCTTTTGGAAAAGACTAGGATCCAATTGTGTACAGTAATTGAAAGGAGAAATGAGGTTAGTATAAAACTCCTGGAAGAATAAAACCAACAGAAAATACACAAAGATGTGCTCACAACACGCCAAACAACTCTATTTAGGACTTGATTGATGATATAGAGGGCCTCACATCAGATGGTTGCTTCAGTGGGGTAAATAAATTTCTGATTATTAAGGTTGAGAAGCAGATCAGATAACACATATATATATATAGAGATAGATATATATATAAATATCAACAAGTCAGTCTTCTCCTGGTAATATATAATTTCTACAATACAATGTAAGTTTTTGACAAGGGTAGCTATGCACTAAATTAGTAACCAGGTTGTGAAAGACACAGCAAACAGTTCTATCATTCATTAAGTTGCGATATCTCTCTGATATGCATGGAAAGCGTCATCCAGTAAGTGTAAAGATCTATTACTGCATCTGATATTTACCCAGCAGTCAATAGTTGGTGGCAAACAGTTCTTTCATTGACATGTGTTGGCAGTGCTGGGCCCACTGCCCTGATATGACAAATGTATCTGGCAGCAGACTTTTTTCACTGATGAGTGTTCTTTACTCTGGTTTAATGAGGCTGTTTACATGCTATGCACAAACACAGCTGCACTTGGTTGATGATTCTGTTTAAGTTATCATGTTCATCCTCCGCAGGGACAGATGCTACACATGTTTATGCGCACAGGTTGTTTTTCTATCATATATCAAAAGTTCTTTACCAGCACTGTTGCTGTATAGACAAAGAGCAGTAAGATAAATACAGTAAATGAAATTAAGTTGCTGTTATCTAAACTATCATGAAAAGCACTTGCTTATCGTCTTCTCGCTTTGACTCTGACAGTTACTTTTTTAAAGAAACCGCTTGCTGTGAAAGTTGTTTTCAAGAATCACGACTTTCCTGTAAGAATTTCCAATAAAAGCTTTCTACCATAAGGGAGACAGATAGGAAAACTTGAACAAATACCAGCAAAAACAGCTTACTAACTAGACACTTCTAGAGGGAGAAATGCCAAAGAAGGGTGAGCTGAAGAACTAAATCACAAATTATACAAACAGTGAAAAACATCCAATCCATTAACAGATGACTGGGTATAAAAATGGCAGGAATGATTCTTTCAGAAGGGAAATGTCAAGTTAAATCACAAAGCCTTTGTATATTCCCATCAGCATCCCTCAAACTAGGAAAAGAAAAGTAATAACAACAATTATTCAAACTTAATACAGCTTTGTTACAACAGACAGTTAGATTTAGAAGAACAGAAAAAGCATTCTAGTAAATGTTAAATATTTGATAGTCACAATTTGATAGAAGTAACACCTGTGCTTGATGAGACAAATTCTTTCTATTACCACACGACAAGTAAAGAAAAGAAAGAGTGTGATACTATATTGGGGCGTTAGAGCAAAACAGAACAAAAGTATTCTGGAGAGTCTTGAATAATTACTAAATCATTACAGTCTGCTCTGTTCAAATCAATACTCTGGTCAGGAAAGCATTAAAGAAAACAATACGAACTTTAAATTCTGCTTCCGTGTTTCACTGCTAGTGCTCTCCAGTTGCACATGCTCGCTCAATGTTGTGGTAAAATACTACATTCAAGTGGAACATAACAATTGCAGATGTTATTAGTCACACCCAACAAATCAAAGCATCCACCACGTAAAAGCTCTATTAAACAGGATAGTGTGGGTAGATTTGTGTTTTGTTTAAGTGCTTTGGTTTCAGGCATTTTAAGGAGGAGTTTACAAACAAAGAGCAAGAGGGATTTAAAATGAATTCTGTCTTATTGCAAAACCCAAAAGGAAAAACTACTCAGCAAAGAGAAATGTGTGCTGTCTCAGTGGCACTTGACTCCACCTATAAGCCCTTGTTTTGTGTCCTATTAATGCTGCCAGAGAATGAGTAATCAATGAATGGTCATATTCAGTGACTGACTAAAACCAGGCACTGAATATGACATGAAACATATGAAAAAAATATCAAAGTAATGTCACTAACTAGCAAAGGACTGATGAAAATCTTATTATTTACTAAAGAAGCTTCCTTTTAACTGAAGTAGCCCTAGAGTGATCCAGCACTCTGGGGATTCAGGGGTTCACTTTAGTTCATTGAGCAGCCTCCATTGTTGCTTTCTAAAGCCATAAATGTGTGTATATGTATGTGTGTGACAACAACACACAAGCACAGAAGGCTGCTTTGTAGTAAATGTTCCCTGTTGAGAAACATGATAATTGTGTTCTTGTCAAACATCTTGATCATATCTTTATATAAGTCATAAAATATGCAATAACATTTTAGATATTGCCATGAAAATTGACATTAATTATAAAGATAAAATAGTAGCTATGTGATAATTTTACTTTCCCCCATAGAGATAAAATCTGATTACAATGAAAAACTAATTAGATACAGTGGGAAAAGGGAGGCAGCTGCAGTAGGGCAGAGCTGCAGCACTCACATGTACTGCATTCATCGTCTCTAAGCCTCTGCAGTATCAGTGGGCACAGGTCCACTACTGCATCAACTATTATATCTGCTCAGGATGAGCTTCTCTGGACATCTTCTCAGTTAAAAGATAAGAAGATTAACTGGGTTGGCTTCTGAGCATTCAGCATTACAGTTAAATAATAACCGAAGGTTCAACATAAGTTGAAGCATTAAAGAACTAAAATAAATCACACAGGGAAAAGTAAAACTGTTTGAAAAACATTTAAGAGGGCAGAGCAGCAGGAGACATCCAGTGAGTTCAGTATACAAACAAATCCCTGAATAATCACCACATCCTGGACACTCCTTCTACTTTCTCTAAATATACCTTAAAACCTGTAATCTCAAAATGACTAAGCCGCTCAGATCTTTAAAGAAGACTTTACATACACCATCAGGCAGGCAACATAGACACCAGCAGCTGTTCAAATCTCCCCAATGTTAGCTTATTTACCACTGGGGCTTCACAGGTGCCAGCAATTAAGGAGGCTGCTTGCCTTAGGAGTGTCTCTAAGCATACAGTAAACCTGAAATCTTTATCTTTTTATAATTATCAACACAACTCATTAAAAGATGAAAACCGGATATAAGCAGAGATACTCCAAGCCATCTTACCTGTAGCCTGTGTAGTGAAAGCTGAAATAGTGAATGCCTCCAGGCCAACATACTCAAGATGTCTCAAAAACTTAATTTTCATTGTGATGAACAATTGTTCCACCCAAGAAAGTCATATTTTAATGCTATTTTGTGATTTAAATATCCTATTTGTTACAAAACAAGATGCTCTGTGTTATATCACTTCCTTCCTAACACAAGAGCTTATACACCTTTCATAGCACTGAAATACCTTTTTCATTCCTTTATAACACAGCTGAGGTATTGGAAAGAGGGATTTTCAGTATTTTTCTATGCTCAGTGAATAACTGGATAAATACATCTCTTTAGGATCTTTAGCCATGCTACCAGCTGTGTGAGGCTGTACATAAAAACAATAGAGGAAGTGAAAAATGCACACCTTCCTGCTTTCCTATACTAAGGAAACCTTAAGCAATGCAACCTTTAAAAAGGAAAGAAAACTCAGTTTCCAACTCCAGCATGTCGGTCTGGGTGAACAACCTGTCACATGACTTAAACAGGCTCTTCCACACTTATCTTATTCATAATGTGGTTTAAAACAATGAACATTACAGCAAACACATGGATTTTCCTGTTTGAATGCAGCTAGCCATCAAACATTAGAGCCAATTATTGCTTGACATAAAACTTATTGTTGCAGCCAGGGGCAGCCCAAAAGTGATCCCTTTAGACTGGTTTTTGGTTTTAGTGTCCTGATTTTCCTCAGAGTTATCCATTCTGTCACTAGCTAGCAAACATAAACATACGGACAGAAGATGGCACTAAACATGTTTAAAAACTTGTTTAAACGTGTTTAAAAAATTCACAGACAGTGTTACATCTATGTCAGTTTTTGAGAGGTGTGATGTAGTGTTTCATTTCCTCTTTAACCCCCATTTATCCAGGGAAGCTACTGCATGACCACTGGAAGAGATTGTTTTTGTTAGTTAGTTATTTTTGTTTGATTTATTTATTTATTTTTTGTAGTGGACAACTACAGCTGTGTCTGGGCTCAAATATTTAAGCCAAGATAGAGTCAATATGTCAAACGACCTACAAAATGTTACTACTGGGCATTGAAACCTGCCACTTTTCCCACTTCCTGTCTAACTGGTGTACTGTTAAATGATAAGTATGGAACGCTATTTTGGCTGGAACACTGTATTGAATTAGAATTACTATCAAGTAGAGGAAGTCCATCAAGTTAACATTTTCCACCCCTTAGATCAACTAGTGAATTTTATGTGCCTCCACAATAAACTACATCTCTTTAGGATCTTGAGCCATGCTACCATTCTAATATATTCTAATTCAAATATAGCAATTAGAATTGTTATTCAACATTTAGAATGTGCTGAAAGATTGGAACTACAAGTGATCCAGGTAGATAGTTTTAAATGTTAAGAGACAAAACAAGCTTGAAATAGACATGAAAACAATATGTTTACACTCACCTCATGTTGGACAGGCTCAGGTCTTCCTTAGCTGGACCTGTTCTGTTGTCAGTGCTTAGTGAGAAGTGACTCACCACTGGATCAGTAAGCTTATGGGCACTCTGTTAGCTCTGCTAGTCTGTATGTGTTTTTGGCCCTCCCTCTCTGTCTGATTCTTTTTCTCTCTCACTCACTCTTCAGTCTTTGTGCATGAGCACGTGTGTGTGTGTGTGTGTGTGTGTGTGTCGCTCAGGAATGTGGAAAGTAGTTTTTTTTTGCCTCAGAGGCTCCACATATTTTTAATCATGTTTGCTATTCTGTAACACAAACATTAGAGCCAGAACTGTTGGGAAATATCAGTTCCATCATAGCCATTACTCTGGTCATGCACATACATTTGATTTTATCAAATGTATTTATCTGCCGGTGGTACATACCGTGCAGGGGCCTGTCCTTCCATGATGGTTCCTTGCCTTCCTCCACTTTTTTGGGTTTCTGCTGCCTGAGGTATTCACTGAGCACGCTGTCAGTTAAAGGAGGAATCCATGCAGTGAAGAATGAACAGTGAGGATTGAGCAAGTGAGCAGGCTGGCAATATCACCTGAGAGGAAGAAGAGTGGGGTTGTAATTCCAGGGAGAGTTATTTTCTTTTCCAGTGGTAAACGATCCAGAGATGGTAAGAGATAGCTGGGCAGAGACCGACTGACTAACACAATGAGTAATAATAAAACAAGTGCTAACTCAATCACTAAGCATGGAAGATTTTTACCACAAATATGGCAGCAGTGGTGAAAAATGGATGCTATGACAAATCCTTAAATACACTGCAAACTAGTGAGCTGGGTAGCAGGTGCACCTGTTAGAAACCTTGCTGAGACTGGTATGCAGCCACACCTTCCAGGGATCTAGGAAGGTGGTAAGAACCTGCTTACTAAAAATCAGTGGAAAGAAGAATAGAGAAGGAAAAGAGAGAAAAAGGTGGACCTCAGAAGGACTGCAGACCATGGCAGACTTATGTTTTATTTAATGGCTATTTGTGGCTATTAATGACTATTGGTTTTCCTTGTTTTATGAAATTAGAGCGTTTTATGAAAATAGGTTGTCGATGGAGAAAGATTTGCATAGCGAATTCATATTCAAGATTCTTGATGATAGTGTCTCTTTGTTCTCAAGTGGAAAGTTGAAAACAAATTGACCTGTGGGAAAAAAAAAGTCCCCTTTTAGCTGTGGAAGATCTCAAGTGGTTTATATTCATTTTAAAAAGAAGACCGAAGCATGAGCCAAATTATTGCTAAAATCAAAGGTGTGCCCTTAAGGCTGCCTTAAAGGGTTTTCAGTTGAGGAGACATATGCTCATTTTACTGCACACTTAGGCCCATTATCTTTTATTATTTCACATAGCTAAGCAAGAAAAATAACTTCAGGTCAAAGGGGTTCTGCAAAGCTTTACTCCAGCATAGGCATAGACATTATTACAAAGAATTCACCAGGGAATTCCTACAAAATTTGATGGCAATCCATCCAGTAATTGCTGAGATTCACAAAGGAAATGCCACAGTGGAAAGTTAGATAATCAAAGTCAACACCATAATTCCTCCGTGGAAGATAAATGTCTGTACACAATTTTATTGCAGTCCATCCAACATTATTTCTCTCTGGATTACAATAATGAGCTGATTGATCAGCTGATTGATGATGAGTCCTTCTTGAGCCATTCTGCTGCAGGTGTGACTTAATGTGGCACAGCTGGTTTGACAGTATTGTGTTTGGTATTAAAGCTACTTTAAAGGTATTTCCAGTAGATGCCATTTATTATGCTTTTTTAATAGCTTTGTTCATTTACTGTGCTTCCTCTCCTTTTACAAGGTCACTGCTGTATGCTGACTCATTTGCTTTCATTGTAATACCTTCTGTTTTATGGTATGACTCAGACATTGCAGACATTTTCCAGAGGTTTCAGTGAGACTGATTCAGCCCTGCTTTTGCTCTCATCATACACTACCAACTGTAGTACTGTCTGCCTGTTCAGCTCACTGAGGCTGTGCTTAGTCACAGGTTTTCTGAGCCTTTTGTGAGTTTAATGGTTTGAAGTCTGTGATGATGCACATTCCAAAAGTAATCTGGATTTGTTTGTAATGGAAAGCTCAGCTTCTCTACTGACCTAATTTTTGTTTTATAGTTAGTTTTGGCCATGGGAGGGAGTTTACTGCTTATAAAAACCTTAATTTTGCCTTTATGTACATGCTTTAGTTAGACTTACTGTTCCTTAATGATTGCAGTCTATTAGAGAATGCAGCGTTGGAGACAATTCATCGGTGGCCTTCAGTGAGAAACCTTCGGTGAACATTTTATTTTCATCTTTCAGCACTAGACATTAATTTTTTTATCCCCTTTCCCCTCTAATATTTGTAGTAGTTCAAATATGGAGTTGAAAGCTGTATAGTAATTTAAAAGTTATATATAATTACATGTACATTTATTTTTCATAAGTCAGACTCAGAGGTCTTGAAAATTAACAATGAAACGTCATTATTTATGTGTGCCTATCATGCACATGCCAAGGTGTTAATGCAGCGCAACATCGCCTCACTGTTCATTGTTTGTTTACATAATGGCCCACTGTGATGAGGAAATGAAGTTATGAGAAATCAAAACAAAGCCTCTGTGCTCTTTTCCGTCAAATACTTTACTTCCTGACTCACCTAAATACCAGCCCACACAAACAATGAAGCACTTGAGGTTTTTATGGGAGAAATGACCTGTTTCATTGCTGATTACTGCCAACATCAGGTTTGACCTGCAGAACATTGTTTTGTTGATTTAAGGATTTTAGCTGAATGCTTTGAAGGTACATGGAAGCAACCTAATAAAATTAAACGGCATGGAAACAAAAAACAAAGAAGGAAATAAATACTATAGACTGGTTTTATGAATCCTTTAGGGCTGTAAAGCCTTTGTAATACTCTTGTCAATATGCCAAATATTGGGCAACAGATGACAAAACCTGCTTGTCTTGACAGGCAAATCCAAATGAGTGGCAACCTCTTGTGAACTGTAAAATGTGGTGTAAACAACAAGTAGATTTTGAATGAACTTGAACAAAATGCAAAAATCTATCAAATAAATAGTAATGGTAGCGTAAAACAATTAAGACCTTTGTAAAAGAAATGTATAAAATATATGTAAAAATAATTATTATGCTTCCTACATCAATTATTTATATTTATACTTGTTGCTTTCGAATAAAAACAATACATCATTTATTCATACTTATATTTTATTAATGTTCACCACACATATTCAGGGAAACACATGTCAAATATGGATTTGTTACATGAATATCTATTGTACTATAGATATCATTTATTTAAAAATACATGTTATGAGATGACGTTATGCAGACTGGCATGGCACCAATATAAATCTCTTTTTTATATAATAGAGTTTGGCATGTTACTTTTAAAATTAGATATATTAAGACACAGAATCATGGGCACACATCATGTACAGTACAGTGTACTCAAAACCCCAGAGCAGACAAAACAGCGACCCGCCTCGCTCATTTACAGCAAACAGCATGATCTAACCAAAAATGGTTTCCTGACGCAAATCAAGTGCTTGATTTGAAGGATATTAGCCTTGATCAAACTGGCTCCAATGACAGTTATGAGTGTGAAATAACCTAATTTCAGCATTTGTATGAGCATCCATATTAAAGCAAGACCTAAAATAAACTGCAGATGTCGTCTCAAGATGCTATTTGGGTTTAAATGCTGTACTACCTTCATTGTGGATATTTGAATAAAGGAAGCCTGAAGAGGGGAATCAGCTCCATTGAACAACAAATCACTAACCATATTTAACACAGCGTAACAAGGTAATCACTCCTGCTAGGTAAGTGAACCCTGTGTCCCAAATCCATACAAAAGCAAAGTTGTGAGCAGTCTAGTATACTCTAGAAAAACTAAAGGCTGAGAATGAGAGACTTAACAACCTCTCAGACTTGAACATAAAAGTGTGGTCAACAATCTCTTGACTTTTTTCTTTTTATCCTATTCTCAGATGCAATGATTATATATACTGAATTCCTATGTAGTCACAATTGTAGTCACCAGTCTATCAGAAGAAGTCATTGGTTAGGTAAGTAACTATTGTGAATGCATCTACTGCAGTACTGTATTTATTTTTGAGTTATTATGCTCGTTTAGAAACTGTTGTTACAATTTACCTAGCAAACTATGAGGAAAAATATCACTGCAGGATCAAAAGCTTGTATACAAGGTTTGCACCTGACTACAACAATACGAATAAAAGAAGAATACATTTAACAAAGTAGATTTTAACAGTAAAAGAGCTAGCAGTTACACATAAACCAGTCTTTACTAAGAAGATTAAAAAAATTTCATTCTCATAACGATTTTTCAGAAGTTTAATTTGACACTTTTCATCCACAACTTCCTCTGAAAATGATATCTGCCACCTTAGATCTTCACATTCATCTTAAAATTAACCACTTCTTCGCTCTCACAGTGACATGAACCATATGCCACGCTCTAGTAGCAATGTAATGCTACGTCAGTCTATGCTACTTGTAAAGGAAAGCAATTATCCATAAGGTAAGGTAAATTTGAGAATATAAACTGATTCTTAAGCATCAGAACAAATGACTAAAGCTTTTCTTTATCTGTTGCTTTCAGTAAGTAGATTGTATGGACAAGGGGCGCAGTGATGAAGCTTAAGATATCAGGATCATTTGGCTTGTTAGAACTGGACAGAATAGGCAATTCTTCTTAAAGTGTCCTGCAAAACAACTATCTGGATGAAATTACATCGACCCATACAGTACTTATTAGTCGAAATATAGATAAGGTTATCGAGGAAATTATTTTAACACATCTTTGTATGCCGAGTTAGTTTGATGCCAAAATTCTCTGGCAGGATAAAAGTTGTTAACAGCCTCTACTAACAGTTTACCAGGCTGGTGGCTGGTGTTATATTCCAAACCTGGTGTTAAAACAGAGACACAACTAATATGCATGTTAGACCTGCAGTATATCTGTGTATGTTGTTTGGCTGAGAGGAACACCGATGTTGTACATGTGCTCAGGGTTTGTCTGACAGGAAACATTATGCATGGTATGGAGCACGGGACTTCACAAATAAGCATAAGAGGAAGCGGTAAGTGCCAGGCGGATGAGGCTCAACACAGCTTTGTTTTTTTTCAATTGTTTTTTTTCCTTTTTAGCACAGTCAATAGGCTGCATCAGTGCAAGGCATAAAATAAGCAGATCCCTGAGCAGCAACACACAACCAAGAAAAGTGAGAAATGTAAGTCTGTCTCACAATTTTCACATTTGGGAACATGTCTGCTGGCCCTATCCCTCATGATATAAAATGAGTTCTTTAATACAGGACATGACAAGCCAGCTCTATTGTCTAATTAGCTATTAATGACATTTCTGCCACTGTGGAAAGCTCGGCATGGCTAGATTTATGTACCATTAGTGAATGATAATTCTCAAAGCTCTGGAGGACATGCTAATCCACTGCATAATTCATTATCACGCAAGTCTACTTCTTTAGTCAGCTGATCAGTATTCATAAGGTTGGGCATAGTTTTGGGCACTTCAGTACCGCTCAACTGTAGCTACATTGACAAATCATTCATTTTGCATTTGGCTTTAATTTGTTTTCCTTATAATTTCACCCCAATGTTATCAGAAAAAATTAAAAGACGATGCACTAGGTGCATTTCAAGTGAGACATTTTGTTCTAAGCCCATTGTTCTCACCCCTGGTAGTGGTTGCTGCTGTACATTAGTAAAGAATATTTTTTGAATATGTCCAATAAGCCTTTTGTTTCACAGCATACAAGTGTGGAAAAATAACAGTTGTCTTGTCTGTTTGCTCTGATGTCCCTTGGAAAGAGGTAAAGCAATCAATGGTCACATTTCACATTCTAACTATGGTATAAAAACCCAAACCATCAAGACAAATTATCACATATGTAGGCAGCAATGGTAGAAATCAGCATTTGCAGAACAATAAAATATAGAACATATATCTCACATCTAAGTACAAGCCTTTATTTCTACTGAAAAACAACTGAATGCAACTCTGTTATGCTTTCCTTTTAGCTTCATCTGCCCCTATGATAATGTAAGTATGTCATTCTTAAAGTTGCAATACTGTAACACCTTGTTCACATCTTTACACATTGCCAGGCTGGAAGATGTTGTATTTAATGTGCAGCACATTAGCTTGATTTTAGAAGAAATAGCTCTGTTTCCAAAAACCTAATGGACACAGGAGACTAATGACCTCCATACAGCATACCCAAAACCAGCTCAATGATGATTGTTAACATAACTTTCACACAGCTTTTAGTTATTTATGCAGCTTTGCAGAGATTAATGTCTTTACTGAATACATATATTTAAGATTTAAGATTTTTCGGTTGAAAGCTTGTAAATTGCAGTTTGCTTTGCAGTTCTCACAAAGTAACCCTTGTATGCTAGAAACAATGTTGTGATACTTCTCACATTCTGATGTTTAGGGCATCAAAAGAAAACAAACCAAAAAATGGACAAAGCTGTGAACAAGGCGTAATAATGTCTGATAAAATCTTCTTAAAAGATGCAAGAACTGCTTTGTCAGAAGAGGAGGTGCAGAGACACAGTGATGTTCGAGGGTGAGCTCGTGCTCACCCGCCTACTTCCTGTCAAAAAGCTGACACTTCCTCCCAGCAATGCTGTTAGACTCAGCTGCACTAATTATAGCGCCAAGTCCAACTGAGTCTGCAGTATTCTGCCTCAACTGCAAAATTGTGCTTAGGAGTTATGTCCCAGAAGTGTTAAGGCTTTTGAAATCTCAATACCAGACATTTTTCTAAGTACTAATGAGCTATACCAATGTATAGCTCATTACAAGTATAACAAGATGAATGATTAGATGCAAGAGCAGTATTAAAGGTTTACACATTCACAAATAAGCACAATCAATCAATTTCAAAATAAGTAGATAAATGGTAGAAAGAAGTGGCCTGGTATTGGTGTTTTTTGCCAAACTTATAAGATATGTTTATCTTTATTTGTCAGAGAGGAAAGGTTCGCAAAGCACTTTATGGTTGAATTACGTTTAAACTTGCAAAACATGTGAGTTCATGGACACTAACTCCTAATCACTTTATTTTAAATGGCATTGTATCCGTCTTCTATTTTTGATCTGATTAAGATAGCTAAAGCTGCGGCTATTTTGTTTTATTCTAAAAAATATAGAATAAACCCCGTATTCACTGATATTTTCTGGACCCTCTCTAAAAACCGAAATAGAAAACGGCAAATTGCCGCTGTACAACGCAACTGTGCACTTTAATGCTCTGCGAACCTCATCTCTGAGCAATGGCTCCTTGTCTTTCCTGTCATTGGGAGCCAGTAAGGATAAGGAGTTAGCATTAGTTTTAGCTGCAGTTAATGAAGCCACAGGGTAGCCATGGCGAGCAGGAGTGATGGCCCCAAGGTGAAGGCAAGGGAGGCAGCCAGAAGCCTCCCATCGTTTACCAGCCTGAAGGAAATGACCTCCACCTTGAATCCGTCTTCGGTAGCCATGCAGCGAAAGACACCTTCCTTTAGGGGTGTGTCAACAACTGGCCCCAGGACACAGAAGTCTCCAGAAAAAATGCAGGGGTAGTTCTTAATGCAGTTGTCCTTTTCCCAGCGATAAGTGGCATGGAAGGAGTGCACAGGGCAAGGGAGAAAGACTGATGTGTTAGACTGCACGAATACTTCTCTAGGGGAAGTTCGACGCAGCTTCAGAGCTGTCAAGGAAGAGAGATAAGGAATTTTATACCTGAAATTCACAATTTAACATTACAGCTGTAAATGCTGAGTGAAGATCTCTCCGTGGACACCTGGTAATCGAACCCACGTAACGCTTTTTCATCTTTCATATTTCCAGCTCTGAACCTTTAGCATTGTTTTATAAATTGTTGCTGAGGCAGAATAAAAAAGCAACAACAGTAAAAAAAAATCTGACAATTGTCAAATGTTCAGGCACCCAAAAATCTGAAGTCTGCATATTCATTATGCCTCCTGTTTGTTTATAATTATTTAAAATCAAGTGCAAATTTGATTGGGAACATTTACACAGCACAATATTATTATAATTTAGGAGCCCAAGGCTAATTCTATATTATTTCCTGTCTCTTCAAGTATTCAAAATGGACCCACAGATCATTTTTGGGCTGAGGCCTCTGGTGAGTTCATCTAATAATAACTTTGCAAAAGTTCAGTTACAGTAAGCAGAATAAAATGCGACTGGTTCAACAGAAGTAAAAACCAAAAGATCTTGAAATACACATCATATTCAAGACCAATAAGTACTGGAAAATACCAAATATAGAACTCACATTACTCACATAACATCATCCAGCTTCTGGTGGTTATCAGATTTCAATATTCACTATTTTCTAATTTTTTCTTGTTGACTTGTATAATTCCATATTCAATATTTCTTACTGTTTTCCACTACACAATTCACAGTTAAAACAATTATAATGTAACCAACGGTCCAAGAAGTCACTGAAAATGATAACAAACCCCCTCATCTGAATTTTTCAACCTACTCATAAAGATGAAGGAAGCAAGGCTGCTTTGTCTTAAGACCAGAAACTAGATCTGCATTTTGAATATTATCACTGTAAACAGCATGCCCTTTGAGGCGAGAAAGCCTGCCAGGCAGTAGCGTGCTATGAGATTTGGCACTGGTTTGCATTACTGCTGTTTCTTGGATTAATCCTGATATGAGTTTAAAGGCGTTTGCTTCTCATAATCTTTGTATACTGTTTTTCAAGAAAATAGATCAACCTCTTACTGTGTTTATAGGAAGGTCATTTGACACCAGTGGCACAACTTGGAATAAATGCAATGCTAAGGTCAGATCACTTGAGTAGATCGCTTTCTCTTGAGAGACTACAAACTGCAATCATTTTATGAGGTCATAACTGGATTTGAACTCTGAAACAGGGCAAGCTATAATATGCTAAAAAAAAATCTCTCCCTTTGGGTTTTTGGAATCTGCTCAATTATATGATAATCATCTTTTTTACTGTAGCTGCTCAGAAAGGTTCCTATTTTGGTTTAATTAAGATGGAGAGAAAGTGGGAGAAAGTTGATAAAGGCTCACCAGCAGCTTCCTCGCAAACTGAGGAGTTTGAATCGTCCAAATTCTGAATGATTCCCCTGTTGGAAAATAAGACAGAGGACAAATTTCTTATTAGTGCCACAAATGGTTTATGAGCCACTGCATTGTTAAAAATTAAAACATGCAGACAAATGACTCCAAAATGTGGCAGAGAAAGGACAAAGGAGTTAAAGGTTTAAAACTCTAAACAATTAACTTGTAATTTTTTTTCTAACTGAAAATAAACAACATGTATTAAACCAAGTGAAAACTTATTAATCATGTCAAACAGTGGAAGTAGCAGTAGCATGTCATGCCCCCCCCCCCCAAAGAAAAGAAACTAAAGCTACTTTGTATTTGCAGCCATTTTTACTGTCAATCAAAATATATGAAATGTAATTTTTCTGCTGGAATTGATGCTGTGTTGTTAAGATTGCTAATGAAAGCCTGTTGTCTGCTCAAATAAAAACCAACAATAGCAGTAACATCACATCTAATCATACCCAGTTGAGGAATTGTACGCGGGTGGGATGGCGACGCACTTCCTCCTGGACTTGTCCCAGCCACAGTATGGATCCCGGGAAAGGATGCACTCTCTGCAGGTGTCACCATAGCGACTGCAGTCAGCCAGAGGCAGTCGCTGGACCTCCATCGCTGTAGCAACATACAGGTGTCCCTTTGGAGGATGATGCAATATAGTAGCATCAATATTAAAGCCATAAATAGCAGACAGAGCTATCTTTATACTTAAACCACTGCAAGTAGTCATCTTGATTGACAATGAAACTAATACCCAAATTAACATAATTTCATGGGACAAACTAAGGACAAATGACTATTTAATATTAACAATTTAAGCCTCAATTATATCAAATTACAATAAGAAAGCAAATAGAGAATGTATTTGTAGATTAATTATGCTTAGAAAATGAAAAAAAAGGCAATTGACATGTGGGAAACTTATTCAGGGAACAATTTTAAATGAACTATTCCTCCTTGTTATTATTATAGCTCTTGTTGCATAATATCCACCCAAAAAAATCCCCCATGGAAATAAAAATGCTGATGGTGGGAAGATGTCCTTGCTATCTCTAGAAGTTTTCTGCACTGCATAGCCGATGAGGTGGCACATATATATAAATGTATTCCAGTGCGTCTTTAATCATCTTGAAGAAAAGGATGATTAATTTGTTCAGCATGTATTGTATTATATATATTGTTCAAGCTACATTACATACATTACATACACAATAAAAAAAGGATTGTGAGCTGCACAAAGCTTATATAATAATATAATATCCCAAATCTCTCAGTGTAATACACTCATTGACCACTTCAGTAGATACATCTATTCAACAGATTCTTAATTCAAATATCTAATTAGCCAATCACAATGGTGCCACTCCTGCCAGCTTAGAATAGAAAACTGAGGGTACATTTCACATGGACTCGCCAGAATTGGTCAATAGAAGATTGGAAAAAAATTACCTAGTCTGACGAGTCTCAATTTCTTCTGCAACATTTAAAAAGTAGGCTCATAATTTGGCATAAACTTTATGAAAGCATGTTTCCACCCTGGCTTGTAAAAATGGTCCCTGCTGGTTGGGGTTTAATGGTGTGTTGGATATTTCCTTTGCACACGTTGAGTACCTTAGTACTAACTGTATTGTTTGAATGCCACAGGCTACATGTTTATTGTTGCTGACTATGTTCATCCCTGTATGATCATAGCGTACCCATCGTCCGATGGCCATATCCAGAAGGATAATGCACAATTTTAAAAAGTTAAAAAAGTGGTTTATTGAACATGACCATGAGTTCACTGTATTCAAATGGACTCCAAAGTCACCAGATCTCAATTCAGTACAGGACATTTGCAGCTGACAAATCTGCAGCAGCTGTGTGATCATGTCAATATGGACCAAAATCTTTGAAGAATATTTTCAGTTACTTGTTGATCAAGCTAGTTCTGAAGGCAAACAGGATGCCCCGCCCACTACTCATGATGTGTAAAGTATTCACATTTACCATGATTCTCTGAAAAAAACAAACAAACAAACAAAAACCCTTAAATGCAATTTCAAAGAGAAACTAGATCAATCTTAATATACTGGGGACTGTAAATCATGTAATTTCTAAATTACTACTAGAGAGGTGTACCTAATGAAGTAGCTTGTATGCTGTGGCAAGGATAACCAGCTCTAGTACAATTAATTTTCTTTAAATGTTTCACAGGCTGTGGCCGTTCCTAGCATAGCCCAAGCCCTAATGCATATTTATAATGACAAATGTAGCTAAAATCACATTCTACCACACAAATCAGCATAATTACTCATACCTTTTGGGTATCAATAGCCATGTTTAGAACAGGGCCTTCATTGTGAAACAGAGAGTATTGAGATATGATGAAGACATCCTCACTGGTATGAAGAACTTTGAGAATTTTGCCTTGTTCTGTATAAGACAAAGGAGAAAAGAGGAAACGATTACATATGAAAAAGCCACACATTCTTTGTGGTATTTTCTTTTTCAATTTCTTTGTTAAAACTGAGTTCCAGCCCCTGTTATGCTTCTGTTGAGGTTTTATGACAGATAGGTGGTCCAAATACAAAATGGCAGATAAGAATTTCAGCTCAAAAATAGCTTTTCTTTAGTTGAACTGTGCAAAATGATTACCTGGAAAAATAACGTAATACAGGAAGTCATGTTACCAATGGTGATGTAACCTTAAATGTCTGAGTTCTATGGGCAGCAGGGGAAATCAACCCAGAGGTTTGGATTCTGAATGAATTTTGGATCGGTTTCATAACTTAGGCACTTTGTTTTGTTCTTGATAAAAATGTCACAGCTTTCAGTAACCGAGAACATTTAGTATCCCCTCTGGATACTAAATGTTCAAAAGCAAAGGATGCAGTTTCGCATTAAAAGTAAAAGTTTCTTGCAAACTGAGCTGAAACATTTTGGCCATAACACAGACTTATGGTAAATCTCAATTTATTGCCCCGGGTTTGCACATCAGGTTCCAAATGGTCTGTCCTTATTAATTAAACACATTACATCAACATGCATCAGTAGAACACAATGCCATTTGGCATTAATAAGGTCAACATTTTGTTTGAAGACTTGCATTATTTCAACTTTATTCTTACATATCTCATCATGCATATCTCATCCTCTATGAAACTACCACTCAGCAATCCTCATGCCAGATAGTATTCCAACATCAAAAAGAACATGGATTAAAAACAGCCAGTGGCTGTTGGAAGATTAATCCTCCAATATAAAATAATAACTACTGCAAGTTTAATGAGTTCAAGAATGAGACAAGAAGTCATACTTTTAAGCAACTTTCAAATTTGAGCTTTTAGTGTGAAAATGCTTCTGCAAGCCTCGATTTATTATTGTTCTATTACTATGAGCCACCGAATTTGCTGCAAAACAACTTACTTCTACTAAACATCTGTTTTTCTCATTACTGCTGCGTACAATAACACAGAGCTCGAGTGAAAATGCACTGAATGTGTTTTTTGTATTTCATTAACTGTATCCTTGCTACTAACTGTTAGCTGCTCTCTCTTCTTTTGGATTGTCTGCATTTGTGTTTCCAACATGGAAAGGGGATTTTTATTGCTGCACAAATGAGCAAAGTCATGTTCACAGCACATCGTCCATGTAAATACTTGATCCAACTGTCACTTAGAGCGAAGGAAGTAAGCCCTATTTGGAGGATTTAGTACACCATTCTTTAGCTTTGCTAATTTATGTTGGTTAATAATGTTGCTTTGCATTCAGCTTGAGTTTGAAAACTTACAAGTCACTATTCTAGCTTTGAGCCACTTTGATTTGTACAATCAGGTTACACTACTAAACAGCCAAGTTTTTCATAATCTCTTCTGCATATTTTCCTTGTTTTTAGTTCTTTTTTTGCTGCAAACTGTTTCATAAAAATTGAAATGTAAATGTTCTACCCTCAGTGCAGTACATGCACTTCGATGGGCCTTTGTTGATGCCAGAAAACAAAACAGTTCAAACTTGTTTTATTCTTTTGTTGCATCTTTTTTTCCTCTCTCAATGTTTTTTCTCCCTACTGTGAAAATGTGATTACTGTGATACCTTGTTTTTTTTCCTCACATCCTCATTTCCTGAATGCTCCTTCTGTGAGGCTCTTTCTCATTTATAATTAGACAGGCAGGTTCTTGCTGCCGCTTGGACTTCCTTTGTCCTCAAACTGCCTCGTCTCTTTTTCATAAACTTCAAATCTTTTATCCCCTGTTGTCAAAGATAACATTCCATATTTTATCTAATTTATTCTCATGTGGTTCTTTAATCCTGTCAAATGCTATTTTCAGCTCCTTTATCTAAACAGTGTATATCAGCACAAAGACAGCCGCAAGATATTCTGAGGGGGGAAAGGGTGACAGTGCTGAACTCAGTGGCATCTGCTGAGAAAATCAGTTTTTTTCTTGTTATATTTAGCTTTTTCAGATGAGGTTTGCTGACACATCATACTCATTTACTGTAAATTCTTATCCCAGTACCCTTTTAAAACTTTGCAGTTATGTGCACCTATTATATAAAAGCTTTCCAGGTATGATAACGATAATTAAAATGGGCCTGTTTTTGGTAACAAGATTGAACTCTCTTCTCTCTAAGTTACAATACATTCAGTACATTCACTTCCCCAGATTGTTTTTCTAGTCAGATAGCTCATTGGTCTGTGTCTTACCTTTAAGTTACTGACACATCGTGTGCCACTGTCTTAACAGAAAATAACATAAAGTCATCTTGAAACAGATGACATTTCTTCCATCCCTCAAGGGAGATTTCTGCTATATCACCTCGATGACTGAAATGGTCCAGGCAGTTCTGCATCTTGTAGTGTTCACTATGTCACTGAGGTAAAGCAGGAAAACAAATCTTTCACTACTGTCCTTTATCTTTGCTCCATTTCAAGTAGTCCCCTGTAACAAAGGCTAAATGCTCCACTTTTCCCACTGCCTCTCAAAGGTTGCGATCTATTTTTCCTTTGTTGCTTTTTTGGGCTATTGAACTTCAGGGGCCAATTGCAGCTCACTTTTCCTTCTCTCCCCTTTGTATACATGAATAACACTGAGTCTATATGTCTTTATAGATATCAGAATATCTCAGGAATGTTTTTCATATTGAAGAAACCTCTACGGTTTTTAGGCAGGATAAAACAAAGAGAGTTCTTTGTGAACAAATGATTCTTGGGGTAGTAAATAGGAATCTATCACATCCATCATAAGCTTCCCTTGCCATAACTACAGTCTTTCTTAAACATTAACATCTTTGAATTCCCTCATTTAAAACTCATCCAAAACTGCTAACTTTTATTGTCTGCTTACATGAGCAGAAAAGGTACAGAGAGAATACTTTAAAACACTGGGCTTGGAGAGTGAAACCCGTGTTCATTCATCATTTTTCTGAATCAATTATGCAATTCGGGCAGCATGGTGGACCAGTAGTTGTTGCCTCACAGCAAGAACGTCCTGGGTTCAAAACCACCAACTCTCCACGTCTTTTTGGATTAATTGGTGATTCTAAATTCCCAATAGGTGTGAATATGAGTGTGAATGGTCGGGAATGATCTATCTCTCTGTGTTAGCCCTGTGACAGACTGGCAACCTGTTTAGGATGTATCCTACCTTTCGCCCTATTGGAGCTGGAATAGTTTTCAGCCCTCTTTTCCACCCTGAATTGGATAAGTGGAAGTGTCCATCACAGAGAGAGAGAGAGAGACAACCATTCATTCTCACATTCACACCTTCAGCTAATTTAGAATCACCAATTAACCTTACATGTATGTCTGTGGATTATGGGAGGAAGCTGGAGTACCTAGAGAGAACCCAGAAAGGCACAGGGAGAACATCGAACTCTGCACAGAAAGATCCCAGCTGGCAGCTTAGTTTGAACTGTGAACTTTCCTGCTGTGAGGTGACAGTGATAACTGTCCCAGTGTGTCTTAAAACAGTGCTATTGAATCTTACAGTGGATTCGACAGAATTTCTTTGTGTCAGTTTTCACATTTAAACTCTGGCCTTAATGTGTTTCCTTCTAAGGTGTTAGTGTTCATGCCTTTATTAGTTTCTTTTGCCTTGTTTTCGGTTCAGAGTGTTAGTTTTCTATCATGTTTTGTTTTAGTTCCGCTTCCTACATTTCTCTGTCTGACTTCGTGTCTATTTTCATATTGATTGAGTATTTTGTTCTTCTGTGTCTTAGATTAAGTTACAATTTTTGGTTTAGTAAACAGCTTTTGCTTGACTCCTCCGCATTCTGCATTCTGGGTCTACTGTTTTACTCTCCACACAGCTATGTTGAGACAGTTTTTCTGCTGAAGGGGTTATTTGATCTCTCCTTTTACGCCTGATGCCTCAGCAACTTTCAAAGAGTCAGTTTCCCGCCACCTTAGCTTTGTTTCAATCAGATTGGGATCAGGCTGCAGCTGCCCTTGGCCAAGACTTTGACTTTTATCTTAAATGCAGCCCTGGCTCTTGGTTTCTTCTCTACATGTAGCTAAGACTGTGAGATACATTTTTTAAAAAGATTATTCCATCAATTAGGTTACTACTAAAACAGCATCCAAATCCACACACAGGAGCTAGAGACAACATTTTGTCTATTCCAAGTAATTTTCGTCCTTGTGAAAACCCAGCACCTACTGTACATTATCAAACTCAACCCCTGGCTGAGATTTGGGTACATTATCTATACCACTCTAGCACTACAATGACTCTGCTGTATGAAAGCAGTTTTGCAGCAGCTTGCAGAAAATATCCTGTTACAGTTATTGAAGTAGCCAGTTATTATATGCATAAATTTTGTTGAAATATTTGTTGGCTAGAGATCAAAAGACTAAGAAACTCACTCTGTCAAAAACTGTTGTGTTTTGTCAGTTTATATCTTATAGTGTAGTCCCACTGAGACTAGTTAGATGGGTTTAAAAAGCAAAATATACAGTGCACTATTTAGCTAATTAGGAGTTGGGCGTCAGCTTGTTCTAGGTCAACATGTTAAAGGGAGTTCAATTAGCCTTCAAATACATCACTTTGGCAAAGAGCTGTGACTAGAATAAACAAGAGGTTGGTGCAGAAATTAGATGAGAGGAAGTTGAGTAAGTGATGTTTTCCACTTCCATAGAAACTGCCATCAAATTGGTGTTTTGCATAACAGCAACAAGAGTCTTGTCGTTCTACTTGAGCCTTTAAGTGTGAGTGGGAGTGCTAAATCCCTCCCTCTCTTCACTTTAATTCCCATGGTCTTTTAAACCCTAATTTTTGTTTCTGACCTATTGCCAACAACCTAACTGGTTGTTATTTTGTTGCTGTTGTTGCAATGTTTTCTTTTGATTGCTTCTGTACAATTTCTCTTTGTATAATTAAAAAAAACAAAAAACAACAACTTTTCATCAGACGATCCTTTTTCTAAATACTTTAGCATATGTCCGTGAAGGTTCTCAGTCATGTCATTTTAGATTGAATCAAAGTGGTTGTTTGGTCTGCTTTGGACTTGGAATTGCAGCATTCTTATCAAACTAAACGAATTTGTCCAAACAACAGCAAATACAACATGACAGATTTAAAGCAAACTAACAAAGTGTACAACAAAGTGTAAATGCCAGCTTCAGCTGGTCTTCCGCTCACTCCTTACTGGGAGTAATTATATTGAACATTGCAGCACTCGTGGTGTTTTTTGTCCTGCCTACTAATTATTGCTTTGCTTTTCTTTTTGTTTTTTAAGCTCAGCTTTGTAAGATATTTTTAATTTAAATGATTTTTTCATTTAAGAAGAACTTTGCACATAATTAAATTAAAGCAAGGTAAATGAGGCAGAATAAGTTAAATAAGACTTACCAGGGTTTTTACCAAGAAAGACTAATGTCTGAAGAAAATGCCTCTCTATGATTCCATTGTCTGTGGTTTCGAGGTGGACATGCGCTCATCACTTGTGCCCCTTTTATTAAATTAAGACTGTAACAATGCAACTACCCAACTATGCATGAGCTGCCTGTCTTCTTCACTCACTAAAGACTGAATTATTTTAAGAAGGCAGCTTCTCACCATCATTTACACAGATACAATAGCATGTATGAAATAATTTATGCAGACTGATGAGCTTGACGGGTTACACAGAATGAATATTTATACCCAGCACTCTGAGGTGGAGGTGATGCAATATTAAACAGAAGGGAAAATGAACGCTCTTAAACGACAATTCAGAAGTGATCACAAAGGGAATCTGAAAATTGTAAAAGCTGAACTGTAACATATAACCTGTGTTGTAATGGATAACACATGCTCTGTTCTGCATGCCAATTACTGTCCCTGAAAGTAAAAACAAGAAACAGGAAATATTTTGTCAGTAGGAAACAGCAGTACAATGTGTTCCCACAGCCTCAGATACCAGTGTGACTCAAACTGCTCTACTTTCTTTTTAGGCCACCATAGAGACCCATTGCTGCTCATAGCTCACCATCCTTTCCCTCCTATTACTGGCACAGTTTGTAGAGCTCATAGTGAGAGGACATCAATCTGCCTTTTTTAATACCACCAGAAAAGCTTTATGAATGAAAAGCACATATACACTGCAGCAGTCACAATTTGCACTTTGAAAGATGACACTCGCTTATCTTTGGTGAACTTGAGTGGTGAGACACTCATGCACACACGAGCATATGACTTGTGATGGTTGCCATAGTGATCTCCCTTAGGCACAACACAATTTTTCCAGTAACTGCTATGGGCAGCAGCAGCTCAGAATTGCTGCTTTGATCAAATAGAAATAGTCTTGTGAAGGCTATGGATTGTTTGACTAGATTTTGAGAAGAAAATATTTTGACAGTTTGTCAGTTTTTCACATTTAATATTCACAGCTTGTATTGAGAATTTAAGAATATCTTAGCGGTAATTTTTTTAAAATCATATTTTAGTCTGTGTTTGTTTTTCGTTTCTAATCTAGTGTTGCATGTTGAACCGGGACAGTAGAGAGTGGCTAATATGCAAATGCTGCTCATCAGAAGCAGTATTTGAAGTGAAGCGCAGAATATTATATTGTAAAGAAAAACAATTCTTAAGGAAAGGACTGCAGAGGTAAATGTAAATACTACTGATGTGGGGACAGTGCAGCTAAAGAACAGAAAATAGCTACTCATTAGTTGCTTTCAGATGGCTAACAAAACCCTTTAGCATGACAAGAGACATTGTAAGCTAACAACACACATAACAACACACAAGCACATATGCTTGTACATAAACACACACTCAGACACACACCTGTTCCAAGGTAAAGAACGCTGTAGTGTTCATCGTTAACTGCCCGTACGATGTCCGCCACTGTATGTGTGATTTGGTCATCTGAGGGCAGGTCAAGTGGAGCCACACCAACAGGCCGGATCACATCCTCAATTTCTGGGTGGTATCTCATCACCCCAAGAGTTTTCACATTGTTTTGATTCTCCGCTGCTCCGGGGGTTTTGCGGAGACACTAAGGGAAAAAGTGACGAACTCTATTCCGATGGACTCCAAATAATTTATTTTGTATTGAGTCATTCCTTTATAAATATCATATAAAGGAATATTTAAAATTTAAAAACATGAATTAACTCATTACATTTTTTGCACTGGGCTTTAATTAAAAAAATAGCAGGATTGATGGTTGTTAGGTTTTACTTACAGTCCCAGGGCGTGTGCCAGTGAGTTGACCGCTGTAGCCCTTCAGCTTAGATGTGGAGAAGGCCTGGTCAGTATCTTCAATGGAGTAGGCACAGATCACTGTTCTGCCCCTGAACAAAAGCAAGGAAGGAGTAATTACAACCATAATAAAGGCATGGAAAATGGCTTTTAAGTAGAAGACAAGAAGTTTGAGTCTGTGTCTGAGGTCAATGTATTATAGATACAACATTTCAAGTAATTATATTAATTGTACAAAGACTTACAATTGCTACAGTTTATGTTTTCCGACTTTTCTCCTTTGTCTATGTCTATCCACATTCACTGAATTTGATAATATTTGTCACTACCACATAGTCAGTAACTGCTCCCCTATAATACCTTCCAACTCTAACTCTTTTGTTTTAAATATTGCTGTAAGTGAGCTTTAATCACGGCTATACAAATATACACACATTCAGCGCAGACTTGGGTTGAGCTTAAACTTAAGTTTGTGTTTGTTACCAAATTATTGTGTTGATGTTGTAATTAAACCTGGAACAAAAGAGGGTATTTGTGTTTGCACCTAGCTCATGGCTGTACAGGGAGTGCATAATTATTAGGCAAGTTGTATTTTTGAGGAATAATTTTATTATTGAACAACAACCATGTTC
>NW_005187491.1:1015207-1054826 GCF_000239375.1 Pundamilia nyererei
ATTTGCCTAATAATTCTGCACTCCCTGTATAGATCGGTTGTTCAGTATTATAGCCCAATCCTCACAAAGAGCTTTGTATATCATTAGAGTGTTTAATCTAATACAGGGCATTTGTCAATTAACGATTTGATTAAATGCTTATCACATTTACACTGAGCAAGCCTATACAACTACACTTTTTATAATTAAGGTTGTAAAATGTCTATAATACTGTAAATAAGGGCAGTCACTATATATTGTTCATGTTTAGCTGATATATGGATCCATATACGTTACAGTTTGCAAACTTGTGTGCATTATTTTGGAATTTCCTTTGCACTAAATTTAATATGAGCAACAATTAATGTATGCCTCCAGCGGTTTATGATATTGTTTTGTGTATGGCAACTGATATCTCTGGAATGGAATATGCATTTACCGAAAACTATTTAACGGACTTGGAATCCAACACAAATTTTCTGTTGAAGTTAAAAGGAAAGAAAATGTTCTCTGGCAAGAACATTTCTTGCAAATGTGTGGTATGTGGTGTGTACTGTGTGGGTGGACAAATGTAGGTTACTTTGTTATGTTATACATCTGCTTCATTTTATTTTCCCTTCATTTTTATTTTATTTTCATTTTTATTTTCCTAAAAGCTTGATCAGTACGTGATCACACGATCTTCCTCTTTTCATGTCACGGTCTGCGGAGGCAGACCGTGACATGAAAATATCATGGTCGGTGACAATAAGCTGATCCATAAGCTAACATCAGAGCGACAGCAGTTTGGATTACTTCATGCTGCTACACCAGCAGCTTCTATTTGTATGTTTATTTATTTATTTTAACTTAACTGTAAACTGTGGTCAAAGTGAGCTGGCAAGAATAAAAAAGATCCAGTGCTGTCTCTCAAGAGCTCTTTCATTTTCACTCTATGTTCAATCAGCGAGCTTATATAAGAAGCTAGAAGGATGTTGGTTTGATATAACACTTGTTAGTTAAGATTTTAAGTTACATACGCTAACATAGGGTTCTTATCAACACCACGTTATGTAACTATTTCACTTCTGCTATCTCCTTTGATGTTATTCTACAGTGGATTCAATTGTTACATTTTATTTTATAAGATGGGAAAATTGAGCTTAATATTTCTTTGCACGTGAAAGATAAATTCCCATCTCTTCCTCACAGTGAGGGATATGCCAGATCTGGAATCAGAAAAAAGCAGGATCGGGTAATTCATACTTACCATGCATTGGAAAAGAGGCCATACAGAACCCCAGCCCTTTTATCCTGAGCAGTCAGTACCACTGCCTGCTTCAAGTTGTTGTACTGTTGCTGAGTGTTTCCTGCACCGCACATCACCCGTGCCTTCAAGAAGGTGGTCCAAGAGTCTGCCATCAGATTTTTGACACCCCCTTCATCAACCTTGAAATATAAATAAAGACGGTCATAACAATGTCCTGAAGGTGATTTTTTTCCTTTTTAATTTTGGTCTAAAACCAGAACAAAATTAAAGTGTCCTCTGCAAAGATATTGTCCTCTAATCCAGGCCACCAGCAATCCTTTTCTCTTCTCTCTGTCAGTTTGGGAAAGAGTAATTTTGCTTGAATATACAGGATGGTCCTGTAACCTATAGTACACAGTACACAGGTGGACACATCAAATCTAGCTTTTTAAAACTCGAACAGATTTTTTTTAACTGAATTATGTGCATTCGGCAAAGTGGGACACAAGACAGAGCCACTGAACAAGCAGTCAGCAAACACATTAATGCTGTTTATTGTAACTGAACATGCACACCAACTGATGGAGAAGGGTGGACTAGCTCTCCTAAAAGTCACCTCCACAATATTCTAAAGCTGTCTGTGGAAGGATATGACTTAATTATGAATTACTAAGCACTTGGCAGGAGTCTTTGAGCCTTTGAGTTAAAGTTTCTGCTCAGTAAAGAGAGACTGGTCAGGACTTATTATGATGTTCTAGTTTGACACACTTTCCTAACTCCTAATTGCAACGGTAATCAATGAAAGCCTCAATGTTTTTCTTTAACCATCAATAATTTCATTAAAGATTATTTATTTTGAAATTGATTTAACAATCAATTGAGTGAGTCAGTCAGGAATCACATAGGAGAGCAGAAAATTTCCAAAAACGAGCAGGATGTTTACCATGCATATTCGGCCTATGCGAGCCCTGTATGGCTCCTCGTCCACTCTGGCTGTCTTGTTGAATTCACTGAAGAAAAAGTAGATTTCCTCCTTGTATTTTTCTGAGGAGGGGATTATAGATGCTCCAGCAAACTGTGGATCTGATAATGAGCCAGATAAGCAACACTTGATTATTTTACATAATAACATATTTTATTAGTGAAAAAAAAGAATTGGGAGAATCAGTAGCTGTGTAAACGGTTAATCACAGTAGTTAGATTTCTGAGAGTGAATACACCTACATGTTTTTTCCCAAGGGAATAATAGTAGATGATTTACAGACAGAACCACCCACCATCTCCATATGCATTAGTCTAAACCTGTACGGTTTCTGCGTGACTTCCCTCCTCCTACTCACTTAACAGCCAAACGTTCTCTGTCTTCAGGAGTTTCTGGGAGCCAAACGTACGCCGTATTGAGCCGGAATGACCTTCTACCGACGACATAGCAGAATACAGACTCCCATCTGAGACGGCGAGGAAGAAAAATGGACAAGAAAATAGAGGGTGAACAGTGGGTAAAAAAAATAGAAGGCATACTGCGAGCTTGATGGATTTGTACAAGGCTCAAGGGGAGAGGAAGAGAGATTGGAGTGACACAAGAAAAAGAGTGACTGAGAAAGATACAGAGAAGAGAACATTAAACAGAAAGCAGGGGAGTCGAGAAAAAAAGAGGATCAGGGGACAAAGACAGAATTTTAAAAAAAAAAACAGGGGAGAGAAAGAAAAGCCAGAGCAAAGAAGACATCAAGCCAGAATAGCTCACTGCACTGATGAGCAGCTACCAATCACCATGTTCCTAGAAACCCCACTTAGAGCTCCGTCTCCATAGCAATGCAGAGGGGAGCATTTGAAATCATGGCACTAACATCTTAATTAGGATTGATCTTTATTTGAATGTTGCTCAGCTCAAGCAAAGGGCCGGCTCGTTGCTTCCACAATCGATCCCAATCTGAAAGAGCATCCTGCAGTGCGGCCTCTCACTGATTTGAGTGTTTCTTCAAACAACCCCTCTGAAGAGTGCGGTTTAACAAATAGTGTCTCTCATCAGGCAGTATGACCAATGAAATGTTAGTTTAATTAGAAACATCTCTATTATGTTAATGTGATCCCAAATAACCGCACAACCAGGAGCTCTATTTGTTGGGGAATGAAGCGGGGCATTTAGGTCTTGTAAATCAGTCTCATGAAACGGGTGAATTATATCACCGAAATTTGCCTTTGATTTAGGAGAAATACAAATTAAGAGCATTACAGTTCATTAGCAGATCTGCATTTTCACCAAATATGAACTGGGATTGCCACTCAAGAGGGTATGTAGAAATCCATCATCGCTGCTATGAACAGAGATGAGATAATTGGAGAAAAACAATAAATAAATAAATTCACTCACATAACAGACACTCACTGGTCTGTGGATGTTTAATTATGTGCATGATCTATTAAGGCACAGGAATACACATGAAACTCTCCATTTTCAAACAATTTTGAAACCTTTTGAGCATAGTTGGTGGTAGCAAGAAGACATGAGCTTTTCAGGGTGTCAGATGCAGCACTTTACATCAATGCTTTAGTGTTTGTGTCCTCTTTTACGTGCACCTAAATGCTATAGGTATTACTGTGTAAGTAAACTCATTAAGTGATTGATGTGGTGAATGCCATGTTCATTCAACTGCCTTCCACTAAGCGTTACTTAACTATATAAAATTGATTGAAATGACTTATGTTGCTCAACTGTGATGGATAAAAACATAGAAAAAAACATTTAACAGCTTTAAGTGCTGGAGGCATTAAATTAATAAATCATTACTTTCATTACTTCCTTTATTGATTTATCATTAATTCTTTAATTAATGGATGACATATAATCTAAGGCTGGCTAATTAGTTTTACTTTTATAACCTCAAAACCAATATACTGGCCTATGGCTCCTGTCCACATATAGCATTTTATTAATAACTGGCACATGGTGACAATGATAAATTGCACAGTAAGCTTTATATAATACATTATGTGGTTGCACAAGTGGGTCTGTACTTGTTAGATTGGAGTCATTAGAAATGAGTCATGATTTATTTTTGTTCAAAAGTGTTATGCTGAAGAAACTATTTAAAATGTGAACAATAAGGAATTAACCCAGATGGTAATTATTCATTCTTAAAGTACAATAATAGTTTCAAACCTATTTGCATTTACGTCATTTTGATGGCGCAAACTGAACAGAAGACTCGGATTTAATACAGACACCATGTGCTCTAGAAAAGTAACACATTGGCTTTTAAAATCTGCAAACACATCAGTCTTGTAAAGCACTGACTCTTTAAAACACTGTGAGGTACTTCAGATAAAAGCATTCACTCATTTGCATTACATGAATAGAGGTTGATAATAAGAGACAGATGGCTCCTGGGAGTCAGAGGCACACAAGTGTCACACTGCTGCTCCTGTCGCAAATGAGCAAAGTTAATATAAAGATTTGAAGGTGGCTTTGTTCTAAAATAAGATCTTTGGCAAAGCTGTCACTTTGCCATAGAAAGTAAGAGTCCCTCTTACAAAAATGAACCGAGTGAGATTTGAGAAAAAAAACAAAAAACAATAACATTAATTCATCATTACTATCAGTTTCTTCTTTTATTATCCCAAAAGAATGATCACTGGGGATAAGCAGTGAAGTTGCGCACGCATAGTTGTTTTAACCTTTTATTATGGTTTTTGCTGTTCTGCTCATGTTTTATGCCTTTTATTCATTTTGTTAGTTGAATTTATACCTCATGTAAGCTGGTATGTCATTTTTAAAAAAAAATAAAATTACATCTTTTATTTATTCTTCTGTACAGCACTTAGTGGTCGTGGTTGTTTTAAAGGCATTTCTAAAATCAGTTGTCAGCCACAGCCACAGCCAGGATATTCTACTTTTAAAAAACAAAACCAAACCCAAAACAACCCACAATCTCATTGTACATGTACAATGACAATAAAGGGCTATTCTATTCTATTCTATTCTATTCTATTCTATTCTCAAAACCAGAAGCCTCAAGATGCCCAAAGGCCAAATGATTAATCCCAAGGTCAACTTGTGATGTAAGCTATATCGAATTTTCATGAATAGCTGCCGGATGTCAATAATTATTAACAGGTCACATTTATTCTTCAGATCTTTATTAAAATTGGATTGTATTATCTTTAGGCCAACCCTCAGTGAAATTATAAGATGGATTCAAGATTTTCAAAGCCATTTGTTTCCTACTGCCAATGAAATTTGGCAGCAAAACTACCAGACAGAAAGTGAGATCAAATTTCAGCAACTGTTTCATGTGTTGGTACCAAACTTGGTCCACAGATGCAGCACTGTTCCCTGACATTCGAGATTTCTTGGGAAGCGCTGCAATAAACACAAAAATGCATTTTCTTTCTTATCACGTGCTTGCAGACACACGTTTAACAAGATCACATCAGTTGCCATGGTGACTGAACCCTGTTGAACCCCCTGCCCTCTTATTGCTGCTTGCAGATGAGTTTTTCTGTATTTCACTGTTGGTAACCATCACACCTGTAATCATCATTCAGTCTCATTCTGATTACAGGCTTCGCTGTAGCACAATTAATTTTAAGCTTTGATTGCTTTCATAAGATGCTAGTTTGATGTCCAGTCCTAACATCAACACTGACAGTAAAATGAATTGAACAGGATAGATTTTTTTACATAACTAAACTAAACGCCAGTATATTTGATTGACTGCCTTCAAAATTTGAAGATGTATTTTATTTTACAAATTATTTTTGTTACCTTTGCACCATTCTCAAGTCACATGCTCTTATGGGCTCAGTAATTCACAAATGTCACATGTCGTTTTGCTCTTTAAAATATAGGTGGGATTGTAGTATCATAGTAAGACACATGGAGTATATAACACCTGCGCTTCCTGTAGCCTTTGCCTATATTCTCTATGTTGATGCAGTTGAACCAAGCTCATCATAGTAAACTGTGTTAAGTGAATCCCAAGACTTTACTGTGATTTAACTAAATAAAAGACAGAACGAAATGAAGCAACAAATCCTAATTGAGGGCTAAGTTTGGATTGTGGATTTAGTTGTTAGTGTAGTTAATAGCTACCACCACTGTACTAATATTCTTATAGTTGTAAATTATATTCTTTTTGTAGCTGGTGTGGATGAGGGTCATTCTCTTCAGATCAAACCATCAAAAACTACCACAAACTCTCCTTTGGTTTGAACACTTAAGCCACATTGGACGCCAGTATGCTGTATGCTGCCTATAGCTGAGATCTATTGGGTCTACTGAGTCTGCTTTGTCAGGCATATCTTATTGCAGTGCCTTCATTTGCTAGTAGCAAAACAGTATTCTTTTCTCTCATATACACATGAACTTACACTACTGCAGGTCTTTTTTGTGTTACCTGCAGGCAAGCTGATGGCCCTATGGGAAGGGAATTGCGGTGATATGTGAGAGGCTGAAGATATCTGCCCAGCACCCTGTACATCAGTCAGCACTGTGTCATTAACCTGCAGAAAGAAGGCAAAGACAATCAAGCCCAGTAGAGGTGTAGCTTTTAAACTCTATTCATTTCATTTTGTGTCTAAATGTATTACACCCAGCACCCACTTATCTTTCTACTACAACACAGAGTTTAGAACATTTCAACTTAGCCATGGGGTAACATATTCATTACGAAGTGAAAATGCCCTCTGTGGAAAGAAAAACTCCCAGCCCTTATCTAACCAACTAAGGAAATAAGAGAGAAGATAAATAAATTCTAATTACAATTGATCCATGGATTACTTACACTCTAAGTGAAGCACTCACATCACTACAAAGGGAAGCACACGTACTTAAAGAAATCTCTTACCAGCATCCAGCACCTGGGGTTTCCAGCATTTGTCCCACATACTATGAATGTGTCATTTACTTTCTGAATGACTGTGATGAAATTATCACACTCCAGCTGTTAGAGAAAAAGGCACATGAGTGAGATAAACAGACATAGACAAAGGCAGAAAATGATTCAGAAGCAAGATGAAAATGGGAAGAAGTGCAGATAGGTAGAGGGATTACAGATTAAAATGAGAAAGGGAAAACAGAGGAGAGTATGTGAAAAAGAGATTAGAGAGAAAGGTACAGCACAAAGGGAGAAAGACAACAAAAAAACACACCAAGGGACTGAAAAAGCAAACAGGGAAAGAGCCCAATGTGGAATAGAGGGCTTGAGAGACAAAGCAAGAGCACAACACACGGCAGATTATGAGAGAAAGAGTGGATTACCAAAAGAGATTTAAGAAAAATTGGAAGCCATTCATGCGCCAAACATTTTTGGCAGACAGCACTCAAGAGGCTTAAACCTGCAGTACATCACTGCAATATTCCATATGCATGACTTATTTACTAAGCACAAAAAACAGACTCCTATCCCAAATCCACTGCTAGATGGAAGATGAAAATATATTCCTAGTATCCTCACAATTAATAGATGTTTGTTGGAATGTGCGTTTAATAAAAAATGAGATGTGTATTTTTTTCGTAAGCAATCTATCACAAATCCAAATGGGTCTCTGGAGACAGTGAAGGTGCATCGCAAAATCCAAAGACTGGGGCCAGAGCTTGTGTGAGTGTGAGTAGGTGGATATGTAGGTGGTTGGGTAGGCAATAGTGTGGGCTGACATTTATTTATTCATTTATGTTTGGTTTTCACTGAGCGTATGCAAGTTTCTATTCTTCTGAGAACTACTTTCGGCAGTGATTTTCAGTTGTTGAGGCTAAAATGCAGGAGTGAAGTCAAAGTAAGTGAGTTTAAATGTCAAGTTACATGCCTGAAATGCTATAAGCTATCTGGCGGAGGAACAAGCAAGTTTTTGTTCCTCAAGAAGCAAGCAAGAGGTACTTTTGAGTAAACTACCAACCATTCTTCACATATCAGAGTCCCCAAGCCATGCTATACTAACTGATGGGAAGTGAGTCATTTCTTCAGAACTAACAAAGCTCCTCCAGAGGCACAAACCACATCATTAAACTACTTTATGGAATGAGTGGCTGTCCTTGGGTTTGGTAGATTCAAGTTTAAAATCAGAACATTTCAACATGCAGAAAATTTCTTTGTAGCTGTCCCATTCAGAACAGTGTCAAAAAAGAGTTTTAGTTTCTTCTTGTTGTGTTCAATATGGTTTGTTTCTGTTGTTGTGTGTATTTATTGTGCATAGCTTTTGTAAAATGACTGTGCTGTAGACTGATGTTGAAGTGGACAGACTCTTTAAAACCTTCTTGGATATGCGATCAGTCTGTGAAATTACACTCAGTCTGCTACCTACGGATAACTTCATCTCACTTGTTTTTCACACACTCAGTGGTTGTGAATTACTGAAAATTTGGCCTCTTGTCCTTCATGGGACAAGGTTTTGCTGCATGACTCAGGGTATTTCATTCTCCACCATCTGTCATTATCAGACTTTCTGTAAGCTTTAGCTCTGGTTGCCCTTTCTTCTGTGCCATAACTTCAGCTACATCTTTTTGTTATCGGTTTTTGCCTTGTGATATGAAGGGTAATTTTTTGCTTTAGTAGAATTCTAGGCTGACTAAACGTTACCATCAGATACATTCAGAAGTGCATTTTTGCACAGAGTAATCACTATAGAATTTGTAATTTACCTTCTATTTATCTCATCTAGGGAAAGAATGTAAGAGGTGCTGAACCAAAGCGCTTGTTGTGATTTCTTTGGTTGCTAGCAGATTGCTGGGGTCACAAATGGTTTGCATGGAAAACACTGACTCGTCTGTAAATATTGGCCATTTATTTTCTGGGCTATAGTGAAGCTTCTTTAAGTTTCACTTACAGCTTCACTACAGAAATCAGAAGTGGAGCACATTTGCCTTCAAACTTAACAGTGTGCCTTGCCACTGCAACCAACATATTTCAAAAACTTTTTGAAGCCAGTAGATCTCTAGCTTGAGTCACACTTTTCACAGTTTCACTGGAACCTGGTGAGTAATTTGGCAGTGTTTGCAGACATGTAAACTTCTCCCATCTATAGTAAGGGCATCTGCAGCAATCTGCTACTGCACAAAGCTAGTGCAAGGACATTTTTGGTGCAACAATTTATATCTCGTTGTGACAAGTTTTAAACTAGCAACTGCCAGCAACCCCTACCAACCAATCACCAACCACTTATGGAATACACGCTTTTCCCTAGTGATTGCTTAAAGTGGGTCACTGATTGGTTTATAGGCCTGTGTGAATGGGGCTTTAGCAGTTGATTTCACAGAGACTGCCAGTTACCTCCTGCAACCAGTTGCAATGGGTTTTCACCGAGCTGGTGGGTGCCTCTCTCTAGACCTCTTTGACCGGGGCCTTAGTTATGCTACTGTAGGCTCAGGCTTCTGGTGACTTCCAGTGAATACTGAGCATTTCTTTTCCATTCCTCCTTTTCAGCATCTTAACATTTGCACACCACCACTGCATGGCAGCTTACTTCTCACCACTCACAAGTGGTTGCTCATAAGTGGTGTTGTGAATGTATACTTCATAAACACAACTGCATTGAACTGAATTCACAACTTATTTAATTATTGTTCCATAAAATATTGAATTGAGAGACTTCCTCTGTCTGCTCTGGTATTATAGTGCTTCCATGCAGCAGGAATTGAATTATTTCTTTGTACAGCACATGGACTCTTGTGGCATCATAGTCCCAAAACTATACGTTGACCTTTACATTGCCTGCATAATGAAAGCTGGTAGGTGTAGGTGGTGTAAGTATTCAACTTAAGCTTTATAATCCCCTTATTTCCTTTACTTAACAAATGCAGATTTTGACCCTCAGTATTTAATGGAACGTATTGTGTCTTATTCTCAGAGTATTTAAACTCTCAATTGAAGATTTATCTTGCCACTTTTTTGTTTTAATACTGCTTTTCTCTCATTTTCTCTGTGGAGTCACAAATTATTCAATGCAATTATCCACTGCTCACTCAGCTGCACAGTGTTTGTTTATCGAGGTGACAGTGTCTCCTGTGTAATTTTATCTCATCTGCATGGATTATCATTTTCTATGCTGTTGTTTGTTACTGCATGTTTTTACAATGCTCAATTGAATTATTTGGTGTCTTAAGTTCTTAAGATTTAACATAAGCTTTATGTGAATAATTGAATTGAAAAGTCAGACGTGAACATTCTGACATTGGACACAAACCTTGCTGCGGATGATAATAATGATGATGGTAATAAGAAAGAGGATGATATCAATTATGGATGAGGGGTGTTGCTGAAGTGATGGAGGTGCTGACGGTGAAGAGGACTTTCTACCTCGAGTGGTGCAGCCTTTGCCTTGCAGGTATCAATTGCAGTCTGATCCGATACCGCTGGGATCTGTGGGAGGAGTGATTGTTTAGTTTGTGCCAACTTACTTCAATATTCTCTGTTTCAGCATGCACTGAGCTGGCTGGAGCTTCTAAAATACAATACACACAATATTATATGACACTACGGCTTTTCAGTGCCTTCAAGAGTCACTTTATTACTTGACAGCTTCACTTTGGAGTCCTCGTCTTCCTTACCTTGCTTCCACATTTTCACAGAATATCCTTCAACAGCCCTACAGAAATGGCCATGAATTTGAAAGGAACATTCTCAGGGTAAAGTACACTGTTTTACAACAATGAAAATGTTTTAGCTCAATTCTCTGCTTTGAATTGACAAGTTGTGGACCATCTAAAACGATACCAGTGCATATTTTATATGCATTAATTTAAACAATTCACAATCGCTACACTTACTGTACATTGTAAGTCATACTAACCTTATTGGACAAATGACCAACAGTCAACTCCCGGTATGCATGGTGATTGTTGAATATTCCCTGACTAATTTGGAGTTACGCTCTACAGAAGAATCCAGGAATAGTGCGGAGGTCGACTGTGTAGTGTAATTCCTCCACTCTTACCTGGGACAGTCCTTCCACGAATGAGCAGTGTTAAGTAGCAAAATTATCCTTTTGAAAAAAATGCTTGTGCATTGTATCTGTCAAACAAGCTTTGGTTCTTCATTGCAAAGTAAATAACTGGGTTTTTTGACCTTTTACCACAAACGTCTGACTCTACAAGTGTTGAATCTCAATAAACAATCCCTCACTGTTTCATTCTGTGTCAGTGATATTAAGATTTGATGTATAATGCTCTTAGGCATTTATTTTCTTCTGTCTATACTCTTTGTCACCATTTAGTTTTCCATCCCTGTTTCCTGTTTTATTGTGTTAGGTTTTTGTCTGTGTGCATTATATTCATTTCTGCTTCCTGTGTTATTAGTCAGACTTAGTTCAGCTGTGTTCTCACCTGTTTTTTATCATCAGTGTATTTAAGCCCTCAGTTTCCCTCTGTTCATTGTCTTGTCATCGTCAATCTCTTGCGTGCTTCCAGGTCAGCTCATCTCACTCACTCACCACTCACTCACTCACTCACTCACTCACTCACTCACTCACTCACTCACTCACTCACTCACTCAGTGTCTTATGTTCTGTTTTTCTCGTGTTTGTAATAAACACCGTCCGCATCCTTCACCAGCCTGCATTTGGGTCCTCTCTTCTCTCTCTCCACACACTGACATGACAACTCCTCTAAGCTGCACTGCACGTAACTCATCCTGTCAAACTGTCACTTACTGTGAAAATAAACGTAAAAACACACCATTTCACTTGAAAGCATCTCCTAATTGCCAAATACATCACCTCTCTCTGAGTCACAACCACCAAATAAGCCTTCGATCATTCCAAAAAGTAGGACATATTTATTTTTAGCAAACTATTTGAGTTTACAGTCAATTTCAATTTGCTTGGCTAGTCAGTGTTTATGCTGTAGTGCACACAGTGTAATCTCGTGCCTACAGTATCCTCACCTTATTAGCTCAGTGAATTATGTTTTCTATCCTCATAGAAAGAAATGAATGTATGCCTGACCTAACTGCCTTGGTCTTGACTAGATTTGCTTTACTGGGCCAGCAGCAGACTAGTGATCTCTCTCTCTCTCTGCCCTCTTTGGCTCTCTGTGTCGTCCTCACAGCAGGATAGAAGCTATATTTGTTTTCATCCCACAGCTCATATCAAACAGTAAGAGGGTTAGCCATACTTTCAAAAGCAAGAGACTTTTGTGAATTAAAATGCATTTACAGGGTGTCTATTTTCAGCAGGTATAGGAATTCTGGTTACATTTAATTCCCAGTGCCAAATACAGTTCATTTTCCAAGAAACACAATAAACACATCATGTAATGCTTACTAGTACCACAAACAGATTTCTTCAACAAATCTCATATGCTACCTTATAAAATAATACCATGCAATAATGTCCACCTCCTGACAACTTTGGTAAAGCAGTTCATTAATTAGACCTTCATTCATTGCAAAAAATTGAAACCAGGGATTTTAAGAATAAATACACAGTTGTCCATTAAGAATTTATCATAAAAAAGGTCAGACACCCCTGTTTTCCACTTCTTGAGTCTTTATGCAAAGTTAAGCTCACTATCTGCTAGAGTAGATGTGTAAAGAAAATGTTCCAAAGTGACTAAACAAATTTTAATAGCTCACTCCTATTCTATCCAGAGTAGACTGGCAGGTCTGTGCTAACATTGACTTCCCTGTTCACACCTGGAGGCTGCCCACTAACTGGTGCAGAATGTCTCTCATTTTTGGCTGTGGAAAAAAAATGATTCTTCATTTGGCTTAAAGGTCTGGATAGAGGTATTTAGAATCAGTCTCCCTAATTAAATCTCTACTTAGATCAATATTCTGCTGTGAGTCATACATTTTTTAAGGACATCACGTCCAAACTCAGTTGCTGAAGTTGCTTATGAAGGTGGTGGACAGGGTCAAGGTTTGGAAGTATTTATGTGGCAGTTTGTCTTATCATTTATATTTACTTTACAGTTCCATATCTAAAATAAAATAGATAAATAAAATATACATAATAATACACCATCCTAAAAGAACCACTTTATTTAATCACCTGGGTATAAGTCAGAAAAATCAGCTAAAAGCAAACAGTACCTGCAGGTCGCGAACCCCTCTGTATGTGAACGTCAACATGTAGAGCATTGCCTTGCCGCCTACGTAAAGGGTGTCACTCCCTTCCTGGTGGTACATGCTGATATAGTTCTCTGGTCTGTTGAAATGGAACCTGGAGGGCTCTGAGGGACAAATAAAAGGGATGAGCCAACAAATGAGAGCTTTGCCAGAGTACATTGTTGTTTTTGTTATGAAAATTTATGTTTTAACATGTACAATTAAAATGCTCCCTGTGGTAATAGATAAAAAAAAAACAAAAAAACAATGACAGCAGCAAACATTTCAGTTATTAATAAAATCCGTTCCTACTGCTATAAACATGTTTGTCAAGCTTTTGAATTCTTATTACTGCTGTCCATCATTTCCTCTCCTTTCTTGCTTGGTTAATGCTTGGTTATTATTCAGTAGTACAGTTTTGTGCACCTCTTGTTTACCCGTTGTATTTCCTTTTACCTTCAAAGGAAGGCCTTAATTCATCATAGCGTATATGGGCACACTGTGGTCATAAAGGGATAGACAATAGTCGGGTAATAGGCAAATTTGAAATAACATCTAATTCTACTGAGCCTGTCAAATTTGTTGCCTCAGTTTTTGGGTTTAGCTGAGAACAGGGAACCCAGTGTCACTCTGCTTTATTGTGTATTTAACTATGTTCGTCTGTATACCTTGGCTGTAACGAGTGGTTACTTGAGTTACTGTTACCTTCCTTTCAGCTTTGAGCAGTCTAACCATTCTCCTCTGACAACAGCAAGACAACACCATAAAACTGCTGCTCACTGGGTATTTTCTCCCTCACACCATTCTCTGTAAACCCCTAGAGAAATAAGGTTCAACTGTATCAGCAGTTTCTGAAAAAGTCAAACCAACCCATCTGGCACAAACACCCACGCCACATTCAAAGTTTCTTCCCCTTTCTGTTTTCTTTGCAGAACTCTTATAAGGTTGATTTCATGTTTTTCTTGGATTTTTGTGTGAAAACATTCAACTTTTGATTCTGGACCTTCCTCCTTATGTGTGTCTTTTTACCTGTGAACTATTAAAATACCACAGCTACTACAAAATAATTAAGAATAAAAAAGAGAAGTAAGGAGATGTAGATTTTTCAAATCATACTTTAAAAGCTGTTTCCAATTCATAAGAAATCAATAGAAACATGTATTATTGTAAGGTCAAAAACAGCAACAAAAGCTCAAGAAAGTAGTTTAGAAAGTACTGTCTAAGAATGCTTTGATTTATCAAAGCACTTGATCCAGTAGTGCTGCCCTTTGTGGTTTTACATTAAACAGTGAGTCAACCCTGCTTATGTGTCAGAGGAAAAGGGCATCTGGTGGGAGCACAGAAATCTCCAGAATAATCATGTGGGCAAATCCTATCACAGATTGTTGGTTGAATCAAAAGTACATTTGGGCATCTCTGAATCACAGATCCAATCAGACTCACACTTACCTACACTGCAACTGTGCCTGTGTTTAGAAATAGATTAAAACCGCACCCACTAGTTAAAAGACAAATTTAAATAAAGAATGGCACCAAATGATTTTCCGGAGTTCTTAAAAGCTGTGTCTGATAGTGAATGCTATGGAACCAAAATATTAGAGTATAAAACATCTCATGCAGCCATCCTTTTTCATTTTGATTAGTCTTTGCTCCAGGAGATATTTCAACATTTTATTTGCTTAAAAGATACTTCAGAAAAACCTCTGAAAGCTTTACATCAAAAACTATCATGCCCTCATAAATGCTTCTGAGAGACTAGATGTTCTTTTTATCCCTGAAGTGAAAAAGACATCGAGTTTGATAGCAGGAACCAGGATGCAGTAGTGGTGAGTGGTAGCAATACAGGTTGCTGGCAAGTTTCTATGGAAACAGCGGCCGCTTTTATTGGCAGTAATCTTGATGAGCCTGGTACTTCACAAGGAAGTGAGAAACATACAAAGAAGTGGGCTATGGAGAAACTAGAGTATAGTTTCACAGTGACAGTCTTAAGGCAGACATAAGAGCATGCAGATTTGAATAAACACAATAGATTTGTATGAATATTTGCTTTAGCAGTTAACAGAAGCAAAACGGGTTCCTAAGGCTATGTTACTTCACTCTTTTTTCGAAAGAGGAAAAAACAGTTAAGCTTCTTGGATTGGACAACAGCAAACATTTAAAAAAAATAATCAGAATAAAATTGAAAGGTGTTCACCCAAATACAGCTTTACCACATGCAGTGGCCCTAATCCTCTTCTCTAATATGGGGACTTCCAAAAATGTAAAATTAGGAACCTTTGGTCCACATCTGAGACACTGTTTCAGTAAACCCAGCTTTCTCTACTCAGCACAACAATTTTATTATTTTATTTTGTTTTTTATGAAAGCCACCAGTCAGATGATGTCATTTCCTATTAGCAGTGTAGCCGTTGTTGTTGAAGGTCACTTTGCACCCCACAAGAATAAAGAGTGTAGAAGATCTAAAACAATAATTAATCTCTCAGAGTTGTTTTCCTCCTGATTATTACGTGGCATAATCTGAATATACCATAAAACAGAACAGTAGCTTTATCAGTTTTCAGTTAAGTGTGGTTTTCCTTAGCTAATGGTCTAAAATGTTTCCCCTGATAGTACAGTGCTAAAACTGTGGGCACGTCTTTGCTTGATTAAAAAAATAAATAAGTAATTGGACCTTATATATAATCATGCATTACAACACATCAGAGCAGTGTTTCTAAGGTTTTTGAAGTGTTTTTTTTAATACCATATGACAAATAATATTTACACAGGCTGGATCTGTTTTATGGATTTAACCAGTCACAAATCCAGTGACCCTCACAGATCTGAATGTGTTAATCTTCTCTTTGCTGTATTGGATTGATGTACAAAAATATACATATATATTTTAAATATTATCATAAGAATATGCAATATTTATTATTACATGTTATGTTCCATCTAATAACAAGGCTTAAGTCCCAGTTTAAACCACATACTATCCCCACTATCTTATTGGGTTCATATTATGTGAAGCGCTAAGAATTATGGTGTTATATTTAAATCTTTCAATATAAAGCGCCTTGAGGTGACTGTTGTTGTGATTTGTGTTGTATAAATAAAATTGAATTGAATTGAAATGACATCCACCAAGTCTTGATCCAATAAAGCACCTTTTGGATGTAGTGGAATTGGATATTTGCATCATGGATGTGGAGATGACAAGTCTGCAGCAATTGTGTAATACCATCATGTCAATATGGTGAACAAATATCTGAGGAATGTTTCCATGTTAAAACTATACTACGAATCATTAAGGCAGTTCTGAAGGAAAAAGGGGGCCCAGCCCGTCACTAGCAAGGTAAACCTAATGAAGTGGCCAGTAAGTGTAGTAGTAATGGCTTGTTTGTAAAAGCCAAAATAAAATATATGATTTAGCCTTGCACATTGTACTTTTTGGGTCTCCAAATGATAATGAAAAAGATTTATTTTGCATCTGTAATTGCTTATCCAATTCATGGTCGTGGGAGAGTGGATTTAGGCCAACTTTCATAGTACAAATAATGCATTTTGGTTTTAATGCTAAAGAGGAAAATGTATTGTGTGCTAAAAACCTAAATCTTAAGTTTTTGTCTGTACAGTTGGAAATCACTTGAGAAAGTTTTGGTCTGCTTTTCTACTAATTGGGGAGATTCTGCAAAAATATGCTGACAGTCAGAGGAAAGATTTGGACATTTAGTCACATAGTAAAAGACATTTTCCAAGTTGAAAAGAAAAATACTTGTGAATTCCATGGTTGTTCTGAGTGTAAGTATTGTTTATATGCTCAGATGATGCCTATGCTCTCAAAGTTTGACTGTACGTAACAATGTATAATTTCCAATAGTAAATGGAGAAAAGTGATTATTACTGTTTTATAGGTAATATATGAAATCAGTTGAATAGTGAAATTATGCAGAAAATTACTTAAGCAGTAGTTACTTAGGCTGCTATGATATTTAAAATAATTTAAAGTACAATTTGCATCTCTTGTTGAGGATTCTTTTTTTTTCTGAGATAAAAGTGGGACATAGTCTCAATTCAGTCTTTAAGTATTTATCTGCTTGAGGCAAATAAATACTTAAACATGTACATGGATTCCCCCTCTGGCAGAAAACCACAGTCTACAAGCAGTTAGCTGTAGCCGACTTCCTGAAAGTGAAAACCTAACTTATTATTACACAGGATTATATATTGAATTGTGGGTTCATCTAATTGGTAAAAACTTTGGGGGGAGGCCGTGGTTAAGACTTGGCCTTCCCTTGTTGGTGGACGGGCTGGTCACAACCTCTTGTCATTCCACTTCCCATGGTCAGACGAGGTCGCATCTGGGATACTAACATCCCTCTCCTATTTCTGTATAATGACTTTTACCCTGGTTACGTGTCTACATCTCTGCACTCAATCTGACCTTCACCTTTTTTTTCTCCTAATCTAGACAGTCTAAAGATGCTCAGAGATGTAGGTGTGAAATCTAACTGTGTACTTGCAGAATTAAACTAAGAGCAACGGTAACAGCAGCCTGCCCAATTTGGGCTTCATCACTGCCAACCAAGCTGCAGGCAAAATCACAAAAAATGCACATAAAGTAAGATTTATAAAAATGCTCAACCTCACACTCTTTCCCTATAAAATACCTGGAAATTAGACAAGATTAAGTGACTCCGTAATACGGCCTGAACCCCAGAAAATGCACGTTACTTACAGCGTAATTGTGTCCTGCAAAAACCTCAATTGTTGCCTGCAAATTACACATAAGTACGTTGTACTAGCGCCTTGTTGCCTACAAATTTCATGCACCTTAGTCACTCTCGAACACGTCCCACACCCCAGAAAGAACAGGGTACTTACAGTGTACTTGTTTCATTGTGTCTTGCAAAAACCTGATTTGTGGCCTGCAAATTGCACATAAGTACAGGTTACTTGCACCTTGTTGCTCGCAAATTGCATGCAAGTAGGGTATTTGCGCCTTTATTGTAGGTTTTACAGTGTAATTGTTTCACTGTTTCCTGCAAAAACCTGAGTTTTTGCCTGGAAAATGCATGTAAGTACAGGGTACTTGCACCTTATTCGTGGGTTGTGTTATAACATTTGATGGCGATATTGTCACACAAAAAGTTCTTTGAAAGGCAAGTATACAAAGTATATAATAATTGAGAACATGAATTTGCACCATATTCACTACACTTAGCTTCTTTTTTTCTGTTTATTGAATAAAATTGTATTGTACGATTTTTTTAATTACACTAATGATGCAGACGTCTCAAAAGCCCACCAAAACTAATGTATTAAACACGATACACTAGACATTAAGGGGTTAACATAATTATACTACAGGTAGTCTCCTCCCCCACCTATCCTTTATTAGAAAACATTTTTGAATATGAGTGTCTGTGGCCTGCCTCGAGAGCAAAAGCAGAGCGTAGGAACATATTGTGCATTCATATTAACAGCATCTTTTTCCATGTCTCCACAGAATTTTTCAAAGAGCCAGACACATCTGGGTGTAATCTGAGCTCCTAAATGTTCTCTGCTGTTCTGTGTCAGTGTGTATCTTTCCTTTTTCTTTACTCAGACACTTAATCATTACTACTGGTTGGGAGTCGTGAATTTTCAAAAGGTCAGCTTTCCAGGAACTAAGAAAAACAACCTTTTTAGCTGGTTGCTTAAAAAAAGCTTCATTAAACTCAGTGGCTGAAGACTTAACTTCTTGGAGGAGCATGTAATACTTTTTTTTCATATTAGTGAGTCACTTTTAAAGAAGCTAAGTTCTATTTGCACTAAAATGTGCACATTAAAGAAGAGTAGAACACAGTTGTTTATTTAACAGCGTCTTAAAATTAGCAAGACAGATAGCAGCAGAGTCAAGGTAAGGGATCTTTTGAAGCTTTTCTGTTTGCTGCTTTTTGTTTGTTTGTTTTTTTTTACTTGCATAAAAGCTTTTAATTCAGTTTTTTTTTAAAGGTGGATCTCAACGTGTCACATTATTAACATGACAAGAGAATATCCATAAGACTCATAGTTCAAGAGTATTTTGTATTGATGTGTTTAAGTCTCCAAGAGAAAGGTCAACACAAAAGATCGCTGAACTTCTGGGAAATTGTCTGATATTTAAGATGCTGTACATGTCAAATTATATTTGACAGGAGGAGCTGTTCCTCTCTCTCAGGGTGTTTCTTTAAAATTATCTTTCCGTGTTCACTCTCTTTTGCTGCTGGCTGTCTTCCTCTCTCTTGATTTCTCTGTTTGTCCTACTTTGCCAATATATGCATTTTATGTAATTGCCAAATGTGACTGTCACTCATTAGGTATGTACACACAATATAAAGCATGGCTTAAGCTTGCTTTAAAAAAAACAACAACTATTGTTAACCTTTTTCCAAATCCTTATTATGTTTCAGTCCCTTAAAGAAGTGAGGAGAAGAGAACAGTTTTTCCCCAATTAAACAAAAAGTGCAAACAAAACATATATAAACAGTGGGTGAATATTGATGGTTTCTGCTTTACTGATATGATATTAAAGCTGCTGTTATGACTATTCTACATAAATATCTGGCTTAAATCTCTATGTGTAATATGCTGTACACTCACTAGTGCATTACACACTAATGAGTGGGTACACCTGTTCACTGCTCATAATCCAATCAGCCAATCACATGGCAGTGACTCAATGCACATGGCCACGATGCCTGCTGAAGCTGAGCATCATAATTGGGAAGAACATGGCATTTTTGTTTATCCCAGATGTGCTGGTCTAAATATCTAAGAAAATTCTGATCTACTGGGACTGTCCCACACAACCATCTCTAGGGTTTATAGAGAAAGGTCCAAAAAAAAGAAAATATCCAGTGAGCTGCAGTTCTCTGGACAAAGATTCCTTTTTAATGTCAGAGGAGGATGGTCAGAATGCAGGAAGGTAACAGGAAGTTAAACTAACAGCTATCATGAAGTGTGGAATTGGGACCCAAATAGTGACATTTGATAAGGTAGTTGAAAAAGTCCAAAAAAAATACAAAATCTGCAAGGGAAAATAGAATCCAGAGTTTACAGGGAGCATACAAGTGCAGGTTAAGTGCAGACGAAAACTGAGCAAAAAGAGAGCAGTTAAGGAAAGTGAACACAGCTGGGTTATGAGACGCAGGTGTTAATAATGAAAGACAATGAGACATGAGGGGAATTAACCCAACAAAAGACACTAGAAACAAGGAACAGCCAAAATAAAACAGAAAGTGAGAACCATAACCAAACATAGGGGAGATGACAAGATGTTACAAGAAATACTGAGGACAAAAATAAACTCTAATATAATTTGGAAATAAGGGTTTGAGGCTCAAAAGAACAAAGAAATACACAAGATGGAAACTTCAACAATAAGCAAACTAAGAATGAAACAGAACATATTTATCAATAAACAGAAATGACACAGTAAATTAGTTCAAAATAATAGGCAATGATGCAGGACCATGACAGGGTCAGAATTTGGCATAAACAACATGAAACCGTAAAAGGCAGTAGGTGACCTGCTCAGGAGGTGGCAGTAGGTGACCTGCTCAGGAGGTAGAGCAGGTCACCTACTGATCGGAAGGTTGTTGGTTCGATCCCTGGCTACTCCAGAGTGCATGCCAAGTATCCTTGGACAAGCTACTAACCCCAAGTTGCTCTCCGATGTATCCATCAGAGTGTGAATGTGTGTGAATGTAGTTAGAAAGCACTCAGTGTAGAGAAAGTGCTTGTGAGAATGGGTGTGAATGTGGCATGTTGTCTACAGCGCTTTAAGTAATCCAGGAGAGTAGAAAAGCGCTATATAAGAATCAGTCCATTTACCATAATGGATGTGAAGTGGACAATTTTGCAGCATGTGTAAAATGTTATCACATCAACATGGACCTAAATCTGTGAGGAATGTTTCCAACACCTTGTTGAATCTATGCTTAGAGAAAACAGTGTCCAACCCTGTACTAGCAAGGTCTACCTAATAAACTGTAGTTTTTATGTACAGCTCACAAAGCATTATCATGCTACTCTGCAATTTCCCTCTGCTTTGTTTTTTGGCATATTTCAGTTAAACTGGCCTTTAATTTGATCATTTTAACTTGTTAGTAGTTGTTGTTAAAAACAGAGGAAAACATAGAGTGACTCCTCAATTTAGAATCATCAGCTAGTCAGAAAGACCACTCTTAAGAAAAAAAGCAATCCAATTATACTATAATTGCACTGGATATGATGATTTATTAGTCGTTTAATTCTCTGTATCATCCTTGGTAGTCCACACATCCACACAAAAAAGAGAAAGAGAACAATGGAGAACATATCGACTGACTGATTTTAGTGACCGTTCTAAAGAGGTGTTTCTTCAGCCTAAAGATCCTTCTGGGTGCTGTATTTTATTGGGCAGTAGCATTGCTTTGATTCATACTGAGATATGGATATCGAAAATGTGTAGCCAAATTAAATTAATTAGGGTCAAGACTCTAAAAACCACAACTTAAAATTATGACCACCATAAAATTCAAATGTATTGTACCTGCATCCTCTTTGTCATTTGGGGGGGAAGATATTTACAGTTTGGATGAAAGCTTGCTGTGCTTAGCTTGAATGCACTTATTGTAATGGACTTGGACAAAGGTGTAGTCTACACCAAATGAATGCAAAGTAATTCCAACCCTTGCGTCTATAATATCGTAATCAAAAGCACCAGGTCCTATCTTAACCACTAAAGGAAATACTATTTTAATCTAAAAAAAAGAAAAACAAAGATTATAACCTTCAAACAACTCTGTGAAGGCATGAAACCCTGTTTAATGTCCTCATTTGGCAAACGCCTACAAAATGAGGACATTTTCACCATTAGAGCACCTCGGAGCTGTCCGAGGTGCTGAAGCTTCAGACTGCGCCTTTGATGGATTTCCTCTGACAGTGTTCCATGTGTAATTGTGTGTGTCTCTGGATTTGTGTGTCCTAAGGATAGGCGTTCATTGCTAACCCTGAAATTGCGTAACAATGAATTTGATTGATATGACACGCACGTCCAGGCCGTCATCTTGTGCGTTTTGTACATCCGCGGGGAGGGTTAGAGATACCAATACCTTGACACACAGCACCCATCTCTATTGATTGTTGAATATATTAGAGGACTGTGTGAGGTGTAAAAAGGCGTGAGTGGAATAGATAACAAGGAGGCGGGTTGGAATTTTCCATTCGTTGCTCCACACTCCCTTTCCCCATCTTGGCTTTTCTGTACATGTGTACACATATAGGATATATTTATTTATTTTGTCTGCTACACTAAAGCAGTTCTCTTTTTCACTGAATAGGACCCTTCCTCTGCAGTGTGAAGCAGCTGCCGTGTCCCGCATTGCAGCTCCGCAAGGACGCGGGAGGCACAGTGACTGTGCCAACCTCCAAAGAGTCATATTTCACAGTAATGATGTTTTTCGGCGGTGGAAGACGGGTGTTTAAAGGGTACAGCCTTGACGTGCGTTAGGGGGGGAAAGGCGCCATGTTCCCCCTCTTGGCAGAGGAAATATTGCTTTTAAGCACTTGTGGTTTTATTCCGCTCTGTGCGTCCGGAAGATGTGAAGATATGGAGGGACAGCCACTACAATAAGAGTCTATGCAAACTAGACACGAACACACCGCTAACTTGTAATGCTCTGAGATAAACGGAACACACAAGTTGGCAAAAAGACGGATAGAAAGGCACGAGTTGCACAAATTATATCCAATTTATACAGATTGGACAGACCGTGCTCACGGAGAAACCTGAAAAAATGGTAACACAAAGAAACTGATTTCAGTAGGCCTACATTAGATTAACAGTTGTTAAAACTGAGATTTATACAGGGAAAAAAATCGCTTTCTTCTTGGTGCTCGTCTTATTATAGCCCGGGGACATGTGTGCAGGGCCTGAACGGCGGAGCGCGTAATTTACTACTTGGACATCGGGGGGGAGGGGGTGTTTTCAGAGATTAATCCAGAGGTAGCCCTGTTTTTATTGGCTTTATGTGTGCAGGGTTTTTTTTTCCAATTAAAGGAAAACAAAAGATAATAGGAAGTACTGAAAAACGGGTGCATTACCCCATGACATAACTCACATCTGCTCATCCCTCCATCCACTCATCCGTCCATCTCTCCAGCAGTGCAAGTATTCACTCATTCATTCCGTACACAAAATAAGAACACAAAACATTCTTGACTCCTAAAAATAATTTACTGCATGTATTAGAACATCACGATATATGAAGGTTACAGCAGTTACTTACCACGCAGAACAAATTTCAGCCGAGGTGACTTTCCGACGATAACCGTGGCGAAAAGCGACAGCAGTACGAAATAATTCATCTTTCCCGTCACTCTGTAGCGTGAAGTCGATTGTGAAATTAACTAAACCGTACGAAGCGCTCCCCCAAACCCTTCTTCTTCCTTGCAGCCGCCTGACCCCCCAGATATGCCACGTCCCAGAGCCGTGAGAACGACTGCTGGTTCCGGTCCTGTCTTGTCCGTCTGTTTCGCCGGCAATTCAGTTTGGTAAAGTCGGGGTATCAGGCTCCACCTCAGAAACAAAAGGCACAGGGGGGAGCGCAGCCTTTCAGCAGGGGCGCTAGAATGAAAACTCGGAGTGCAAAAACGAGCGCAAACACGTCGCTTTTGCTTTACAGCTGGCGCGTGTAGGCATTACACATTATACCTGTTGCTGATAAAAAATGATTTTCATAGATATTTTGAATCGTACACGGTATCTCTTAAAGGTATAATGCACATTTGTGTCATCGTACAGCCTTGAAAATGTTCTAATGCCAATTAAATATATGGCAAACTAAATTATTCAAACGTCCTTAATCATAAGCAACCTAATTTTAATTCCAGTCTATTATGCACCTATAGGCATTGTAACATGATCATTACATGTCTGCAGAGGATTTCCTTGAGGTTGAAAATTCTGCAAAAGAGTCAGCATTTTCACTTAATGAGTTTTCTTTAAAAGCCTATTGATATATTTTACCCAAGATACCCAGAAACCCATAGCAACCATCAGAGAGACCCCAAATGTCTGGGATTGGAAGTTTAACAGAAAAAATATCAAGTTTTACCATCAACCAATGATGATATTTCAGCAACTTCCTCACTGTAATATCTAATCAATATGTCTCCATAAATTGCCTGAGTGCCTGAATAAGAATGAATCAGCAGGTTTACTCTGCTGCGCTTGCATTACAGAAGCTAATTGACTCAAATTTGAAAAACTGAACCACTCTTAATGGTGAATGCCTCTTAGTGTAGGCAACTAAACAGATGCTTCCATTTTCATAAAATCGTTCTCTGTAGGCACTATCTAAACCTTCATCTGGGCTTCTGTGAGAAATTTCTATGAGCAGTGAGCTCCTTGGAGGGAAATCAGCAGGATAGCACATTGAGAAACAAATTAGAGGCATTCCTGTGTTTCCCTCACTGAGAAAGCACTCTATGAGGCACACAGGTGGATCCTGGAAGAAACAAGCCTCTGAAATCCCGCCCACTAGGGGGGCAATTTACCATTTTTAACTTCTTTCAAAGGCCTTTACTGTCTCCTTGTGTAACCCCTTATAATCAAGGCCTTTGAGCTTAGTCAGAGAGTCACCCTCACTTGTTAATGGAAGATCAACTACACACTCATTCATAATTGGCTTTTTTTAAATTGAATTCACACAGGGGCACATGGGGGATATATTCTGATCCATATGTGGATTAGTTACTTATTTATTATTTTTATGTTTATGGTTATTAAAAGCATATGGAGATTTCAGATAGACTGTACACAACATACACAACTTAGGACACTCAGGCCACAACAGCTTACCATCAAATGGCAACATATTTTGCATTGTACGGTGCTGTGTTTGGTCTGTATGTTTACTTATTATTATTCTTAATGGATCCACCAGCAATTTTTGTAAGATTAAGGTTAATAGTTAAGGTTAAATTTGCATGAAATATTTACTAAAGGTAGGGCTTGGCCCAAGCTCAAAGTGATTACTTTATGGAATTGATCCAGATCTCAGTCTTGATCTGGATTCATGGAAGAAGTCTTTAACTAGATAATACAAATTAGGCAACATCATCTTGCTTTGCATGAAAATTCCACAAACCAATTCAAATCTAGACATATTTGCAAATGCAGAGGCTCAATTCATGTATCACATGGAGGGAAAAAAATATCTGTTTGGGGTATGCGTTCTGCTTTGGTATCAGTAATGCACTGTATCTAGATTACAGTTAGCTAACTGGTTTCCCACTCTTTATGCTTTCACTTCTTATTGATCAAATAGCAATCTAACACAATAAACCCTTATGTGTTTGTTAAACAAATCTCCTCACTTAACAATGAAATAATGCATGTACTCGTTTATTTGGGTGTATAATGTTCAACCTCCAGATGGCGCCAAAAGCAGGGTTTTTAGTCTTGGTTTCATTAATTCAAACTAATACTGAAGAAGTCACTTGGAAGAGTGAGGAAACGTTTCTCTCATTGAAAACGCTGAACAGAATCAACCTTTTGGGAATTACTTAAAACTAAGGATTACAACACGGCTGTCCTGTCAGTTTTAAGACCGTCTTTCTGTCAAATTGCAGTTTACAGTTAACACAATTTACAGAAGCAAGATAAATCTGATATTTAATGATAATGAATTAACCTTTAACAGATATTATGATTAATTTGCTTGCTCATTTTGTTTTCTCCATAGTTGGACAGACAACAAGCCTAAAACTGTCACATAGATATTTCAAACACTGTCATCTGCATCAAAGGGTCCCAGTCCGTTAATGTGTGAAGCAACCAGTTAACAACACAGTTTGTAGTCGTGGCAAATAACAATGATTTCTGACTGTGACATTTTAATAACTTATTAATTATTTAAAATCTTTTTTAATTAAAATATAATGAAAATTACTGAAAGATATTTTATTACCATTAAATAAAACTCACCAGCTAAAATGAATCTAGTTAAGCACTTGTTTACATAGGTATAATGATCAGGCTTTAAAAGTAAGCATATTAAAACTTGATTTGAAAAACTTAAAGTTTCATGTAAATTAGTATTAAATTAGCAAATACCTTGTGTGAGTATGTGCATGTGCCTATGTCTTCTTTGTAATTAATTTAATTCTTCCCTTTTAGTTCAAAGGTTCTCAAGCTAAATGATGCAAAATGGTTATTTAGAGAGTGTTACGAAACACTTAAAGATTAGTGAGGTAAATAACAGTATGCTTGTTATTCTATTCTGCAGTAGGAGTAACTGCAGAATAACAGTGGAAACAGGCAATACTGAATACTTTCAGTCTTGTTTGGTTATTTCATATCACAGTAATAAAGTGACATAAAATTCTGTAATGTATTATTACTGATAGCATTGTTCATTAGTTCTTTGAGCAGGTGAAATAAAAATCCTGCACACCACAGCACAATGTCAGTCAGTCCAGTGTGGCGAGAAATCTAAAATATTGAATGGATTGTGATGAGATTTGGTACAAGTCTTGATGCCCTAAAGAGGATTAGGCCTGAAAGCTTTGGTGATTCCCTCACTTGACTTTATTTTCATAGTGCCACCAACATTTTTCAACTGTGTTGCGCTGGGACAAGATCAGGATAGAACATAAAATAAAAGAACATCTAAGAGTTTAGTGATCAAACAGAGTTAGTAATTGTGACTAAACAGTCAGCACAGTAATTTACTTCAGCAGCATAAAAAAGCTATGAGTTACATGGACAAAACATCAATAAACAGAGCTGATGCCTGCCTTTTGACTGCTACTCACTCAATGTTTTAACAGTTCTTTAAAGAAACGTGTGTAGAAAGCCTGAAAAAATATTCATATTGAGCATGCCAGTATTACATATAAAGCTTTGTTGTTCATTTTCTAATGAAATAGCAAATCTTGCAGTAAAATATCTGGTTGTGGTAACAGCATTTTGTTATACAATGTAGTTTTACTATTTTTTCTAGTATGCAATCATCATAAGGAGTAATCATATTAGAAATTCACTCATATCAAAAAAGCCTGCTATCTGCCTTAAGCCACCTTTTTCTGTTTGAAAATGTAGCATCATGTTCAATTTAGTTAGAGTAATACTGCCAGCGAGGTCTTTTCTTTCTTTTTCTTTCTTTTCTTTTCTGAGGGTCTTTTATCTAAAGGGCTGCAGAGACCGTTTATGTCCACACTAGGACAATTGAAACTGAGTCACACCTGATAAAATGAGAAAATTACAGCAGTTAAGGGTACAAAGCCAATTTTAAATCAAAACTGAAAAAGTTAATAATATCAGCCCCAACAAAACATCATGATAAAAGTGTTTTCTAAATTAATGGAGCTTGACTTTTCACTCTTTGAAGATAAAAATAAAGAACAATAATAATAAAAAACCAGTACTCTGCTTTGAGACGTTTGTTAGTTGGTTGTAGTTTTGATGGTCTGGGTGTTAAGCCTGTTCCCGTGCCACTAAGGGTAGTGTCAAATAAATACCAACGTCATAAATTTAAAATGAACCTTATGTTGTAAAGAAATGTTTCCATAGTTACATTAAAAATAGAGGAGTCTGAAACGAACTAAGAGCAAAGACCACGGTGTTCTCAGTGGTGTGAGCATGCCAGTCATGAGGGGAGTGACTTATAAACACCACTTTAATCTGCCTTTTTGGCTTTCTGTCCAATGGGAGCACATAGTTGTATTAAAATAGATAATATGACGGGCCAAGCTGGGCTGGAGGATAGCACCCGCCAGACAGACCTATATAACAGATTGAGACATGCAGAGGTAATCCAAAAGGGTTTAAATCTCTGCTCATACACGTGATTATCATTTTTTGTCCTCCATTTTTCTGGGTTATTCTGGGCAACTGCATTAGACAAACAAAATTATTTTCTGTCCAGTGAATTTACTGCAAGTCTCTGAAGAGTGCTAAGGTGAAACGAGGGTTCATTATTTAACATTTATCTCACACTCAGGGACAATATTGTGTTGTGAACAGAGAGTCAGCATTAAAAATTATGTATGCAGGTAAGGAGGAAGGAAAAAGACAGTAAATGTCTAACTAAATAGATTATTTGTAATTTTGTATGTGGTACACGTGGCTCTGGAAAAAAATGTAAAATAAATAAATAAATAAAAGGCAGTCATACCAGCATTCTTCTGTACACATAATCCTTCAACTTCACAGAAAAGAAAAAGACAAATGTACATCTGTGTGGCTGAGTGCCAGCTGTAGCTTTGCGGTCTTACAGTGAGGCAACAAGGCTACGTTTTGTATCAAACTGAAACACCCATTTCTCACAATAGACTTACCGCTTTCGTTATGTAAAAAAAGCTAAAAGCTGCCAATTTTTTCAACAATAGAATAATTTCAGGTAAAGATCTGCTGGCAGAGATAAGATGCTTTTTTAACACTCTAATTCAATAACATTGCAAATAAATCATCGTACATGGATACACACCAGAATTAAATGTAGGCTTTTAATGACATATCACTGAAAAGTCATTTTTACAAGATATCAAATAATAGACAAACATGTGGATGCTGCATCCTTAGACCTACATCCTTCTCTCATGGCATAATAAAGCTTTGTGCGTAGTGCATCTACACGGTTCAGTTTACACACATAAAGAGTGCATTATTTGAGTGACACTAATCCGCAGAACTAGATAAAATGACAGAATGAACAGTGCACACACAAACGCCCTTGACCTAAATATTTACAAGATGAAAATGATCAGGTGAGCATTCTCTCTGTCAATGGTGAGAATGTTACTGAGGCACATGTTTTTTTTAGCTTGTGTGTGTGTGTGTGTGTGTGTGTGTCTTTAAGGGGTGAAGGTGGGGTGGGATGGCTACAAAAGAAATATATATATATATATAAAAAGCTAACTTTTTTCCTGCTGTATATATTTATATAAAAAGCAAAATCAATGCAATTTTTGATTGAACAAAGATTCATCAAATGCAATCACATGCTAACTACATCCGTAAAAAGACTGACAGACCTGAAAAATGTGTTGTTTGAAAAGGGAAAGGATACATTCCTATGTACATTAGGGTTAGCTATCAATTCCAAAGCAGCAACCTTGAAACGTTCTAAAAAGTTCTAATGTCCAAAATGTAACAATTGCATTAAGAATAAGAAATTATTTGGCTACTCTACTCCAATAATTTATTGCATGTATCAAAAGCTTTATGGCTATATATGTACATGTTAAAGTCTTACAACCAATGCTGAATTGACAGTCTTTTACCTCAATTGTTAAGCAGAATTAACCAGAATTAGCTTGGCTTATATTGTGTTGGCAAAAGAAAACAAAAGTTAGCACATTAGTACAATAAAGATGATTAAACAAGCACCTGGTACTTTTTAAATATGATAGTTGTGAAATTCTAACTGTGGTCTCAGTCACTACATAAACCTATGAGATTTATAACTGTTTAGTAAATACATGCTTCAAAAAAGAAAAAAAGGAATTGCTTTTTCCATGTACAAGTCTTTGAAAATAAATGCACAGCAACTAGCAGACAGCTCCACCTACAATCTGCTAACATTATCCCATCCCTGGATCATAAGATATTCATTAGTTAGATAACACAGCCATGTTGGTGCTGAGATGGAACTTTCAACTCTAAAATTAGAAGAGGACTGGCACAAGTGCATCACACTGGCTCCGATTTGCCTTCTTAGGGGGTGTTTAAATAGTAGTGTCTCAGTGGAAATCACCAGTGGAAATCACCAGTGATACAGAAGGACTCAAATTCTATATGAACGCTCCTTTTAATTCTAACTCAGCTTTAAATGAGTTTCATGGTAAACCTGCCACCATCACCTCCATCCCCTCCCCCTCCACCCATGGAAGACCGAGGAACAAAGTCAATAGTTGCAGTGTGTTTAATTTGACCTTTGCTCTGGCTCCAGAAAAACATGAAGACAAAACAGATGGCAACTGAGCTAAGGAACGACAGGAAGCCCATGGTGGTTGCAATGATCAAGGTCTTTGCATCGAATGGGTATGGCTTAGCCATTTGAGCTGAGGAGTTTGCAGCTTGGGTATTTGAAGGTTCTACCAAGCCCTCCTCTGTGACGAAAGACATGTTTCGGTTGCGTGGGAGCCCCTTCACATACAAGCTGACAGTCAGACTGTCATTGCCAGCTGCATTACTTGCCAGGCACTGATATGTGCCACTATCCTGAACTTGGGCAAAACGCACTTCTAAAGTTCCATTTGGTAAAACTCTGATTCTTCCTGTTGGAGAAATCACATTTTTATGGGATGAGATCCAGGTGATAGATGGTGATGGATCCCCATCAGCCTTGCAGGAAAAGAGAACAGTAGTGCCCTCCTCTACTCTTTCCTCTTGCGGCCTACGGTGCATGATGCGAGCAGGGCGGCAGGTAAAAACCCTTGGAAGTTCCTTCTCTAAGAAGTCTTTGAATTCACGCTGTCTTACTGTATCAGGAGAGGAGCAAGTGGGCTGATGTCCATCGAAGTTCAAGCGCACTCTGCGACGAAACACCCAGAGAAGCCGGCAGTCACATGCTAGGGGATTCCCATCTAACCGCAGCACCTGAAGGTTCCCAACAGAATGGAAGGCGCTCTCTTCCAAAGTAGTGAGCTGATTGGATGTCACATTAAGCATGCGAAAATAGGCTAGTCCCCTGAAGGCTCCCGGCTCTATTCGTAGTAGGCTGCCACCTGCTAAGTGTAACTCCTGAAGTCTCAAGAGATCCCCAAGCAGGTTACCTTGGATAACAGTGATGGGGTTATAGGACAGGTCCAGGAAGCGCAGATACACCAGGTGACGAAGTGCAGAATAAGGAACTGCACTTAGGTTACAGCTACTGATAACAAGCGAGGTCAAATTTAGACCAATTAGGCTGTTGCCAGCTATAGTGTCCAGTGCTGGCCAGTTTGTGATCAGGAGGCTGCGCAGGTGTTGCAGTTTACGGAAAGCATTGTTGGGAAGTGTAGAAATGGTGAGGCGTAGCATTCGTAGACGTGTCAGGCTCTGGAGCTGGGACAATGCCTCAGTGGGAATTGAGGTCAGGTTGCTACGGTCTAAGTTGAGCTCCTGTAGATTCTGCAGACCAAAGAAAGCACGCTGGGAGATGAAGACCAAGTCATTTTCACTAGCTTCCAGTGTCTGCAGATTTACCATTTCTTTAAAGGTATAGTCCAGAAAGACCAAAATCTCATTTTGGCTCAAATCCAGAAAATTTAGACTGGACAGGCCAGAAAACACCCCAACTGGGATGATCTTGAGGCGGTTATTCTTAAGCCGAAGTGTCCTGAGATTCTGTAGGCCCAGGAAAGCCTCTACCTCAATCATGGAGATTATATTATCACTGAGGTCCAACTCTTGAAGTTTCACAAGGCCAGAAAATTGGCGGCGTCCCACAGTCTTAATCCTGTTGCGGGATAAATCCAAACGTCTGGCATCACTGGGCAAGGCCCCTGGCACTGAATTTAAGTGTTTTCCAGAGCAGATCACTTCTTTGGGCTCAGGTCGACACAGACAGCCTGGAGTACAGCCTCCTGCAGATACGCGCAGTCCAAACTGGAGCAGGATGCTCCACAAGCCCCATCGGACGACTGACTCCACAAACATCTTACGCCCGGCCTGAAAAGAGATGCACATAATTACCTTTTTTAAAAACATTTATAAAGATGTTTTTCTCTATAGGAGCTTAATGTTTCTAAGACAGAGTGTAAGCAAAATGTATTTGTATTGAATTCACTGCCCTCACAAGCTTACATTTTAATCAAAACATACCGTTTTAGTTTTGAAGTGCAGATTTTCATAACCAGTGGCAGTCAAGTTGGAGTCAAGCTTAAGTCCACTGATGATTTTCTGTCAACAACATGCCCTTTTGTGTCACCTGAGGATAAAAGAAAATCAGAAAAACCAAGGTTAACTAAGTGAAAAAATGGCAACTCCACAACAGGCTGAGTTGTAAGGCTGAGTAAGTTTCAACATTTATTAGTTGTAAGATCTATTAACCCCATCTATTTAATCAGCTTAGTGTTCCTAGCAGGACAAACCAAATGGATTAAAAACCACCACAAACACAGCTTTCTCAGAAGGCAACCCAGTCCTGTGAGTTAAATGATTCATTTTGTTGCATCTGGCAACACACAGAATAGTGTCTGAGGCACCAGTGTGCACCTCACATGAGGGGAAGACAACCATTTGACCAGTGTGTTAAACCAATCACTGCCAAAGTGAAAGAAATCAAGAATTCAAGATTGTGTGAATTTTGAGTCCTGCAATCAGTATATTGCATAATTAATTCTGCTTGTCAGTAGGTGCATTGCAACAGCATTTTTACATAAGGAAGTGAACAACAGAAAGTGCCTATTTTTATAGCCAATCTGTTCTAATTACTCACAACTATGAACAGAATATTAATGCAGTCAGTGTTAGAGCTATTGAATCCATCAAGACTTGTGCACAAATATCTTTTGTTTAAATTGTACCTTAATTTGCTCTACGGTGTTGCTTTAGAGTAAAGCACTATAATGATAAACATATTTTCATATAGATGTTTAGAAGACATGATAACACAAAGCAGCCTCCATTGTTGGTACAAATTAAGTAGGAAAATATAACAGCATAAATCTTGTATGAACATATTCTAAAATAATCAGTGAAGAAACTGAGTGATAAGTAAAAGCAACCTCCAAACTTTAGGGAACAGAGTCAAAAAAGAGCCCTGTTGTCTGTAAAATGCTGCAAAGTGAAATATCAGTAAATTACATAATGCTGCTGTCTGGCTTGCCAGTTGAATTTAAGAAAATGATGAATGTAGAATCTAATATAAATTATGCATCCCTTCTCCAACAACTACCACTAAGACCTGCTAAAATATGAAGAACAAATCTTACCTAACAGACGTTAAAAGAAACAAATCTTAATTCTTAACACTTTTCCACAGCTGCATGAAAACCTCCAAGTCCAGAAGTTGAACTGCTCTCACACAGGATATTTCCTTTCATATAAAAAAAAAAGATACAATACAAAAATAATCCTCAAAATACCAAAGCCAAACTGTGTCTGACCTGCAGCAGCTGCAGCTTACTCTTCACCATCAAACAGTTTCCAGAGTGTGGACCCACCCTCGCTGCAGCCTCTCCTCTGAGTGCCTGAGTTGCCAACAGTCCCAGAGCTCTACAGTCTTTGTCTCATCCTTGTTCTTCATGCAAACAGCTCTTATACTGGCAGGCTGGGAGCGCTGACTCACAAACCCAACACTTGTGCTCTTAGACTCACAGGGCTCCTTTTAGACCAATATATTAGAGTGCAGTCACACAAGAAAGATACCAATAAATGTTGGCCGTCAGCCAGGCATAGTTGGTGATTTCCCAGTTTTTACTGACCACAGCTAAAGTCAAATCGGCTGTAAAATGCTACGTTTTATTTCTGGTGTTTGTGAACTATTATTATTGTTGTTATTATTACTATTATTATTATTTTGTTTCTGCAGGTTAATTGTTATGCTAATTTTATGTAGTATATGTGATCTCAAGCTCAAGTTCTTCAACTATTAAAAATGGCAAAAAATACATAACATGGTATTAAATTTATATTCTTTAAAAACTGTAAAAAAAAATAAAATAAATAAATAAATAAAGAAATGGACCATGAGTAGCAAATATAGTATTTTACAAAACTGCATTGGTTTACTTTGTCCATTGATGGGGTTCACAAGTTAAATATGCTGATACCCCCCCCCCCCCCCCCCCCCCCCCCCCCCCTCCCCTGAGCTAAGTTGTGAGAGACAGAGACTGACAGCTGGGAGATATCCCAGGCCTGTACCCTGTCAGTTGCCGAGACCTTCCAGCCAATCAGCAATTGGTTTCACACCTCCCCTGTGTCTATCTGCACACCATAAAGATACAGTCCAGCCAAAGGTCACGACTCCAGAGTTATACCCAGGACTGACCCATCCATCAAATTAGAAAGTGGGAAATAAATTAATTTGTTATTTCTCACCCTGTGTGGATTGTGGTCACATGAGTGTCATGTTACAGTGTTAATTGTTTTAACTATTTTCTATCATACTGAAACACTTGTTGTTTCTATTAATAATACAATTTCTCATTAGAATGAAAAACATACACAAAAAGCTGTCAGTGCATTTGTCAAAGACTGGCACAAATGGAGAACTGAGGACCCCCTTAAATTTTGTAACCTTCACAAATGAAAATAAATCAGACATTATATCTGTATTTCCAGGAGAACTCCCTGCATTTAAATATGTGTTACTCTGTAGTTGCTCACACATGCACAGTAATTGACTACAGCATGGTTTTTATTGGTTTAAGACACTAAACTGTCAAGATAAACACAAATACACAAAAATAAAAATACTAAAAGCTTTACTCTTTTTAAAGATTAGAATAGATACAGAGGTATCTATTTTTTTTTTTAAATATTACCTTAGCATTTCTTAGTGCTGCAACTTTCAATTTTGTTTTTTGTGCAAATGACTTTCCCTGTCAGTGACTGGGCTTCTTTGACAGTACAGCTGATGCTGCATGCATGGGGGGATATTCTGGTTGTGTTCCAAATCTACCTTGATCCATGTGTGGCTTTACAGTATGCCACTAAGAAACAATAGGTCATTACAGTCCAAAAGCTACAAAGCTAACTGAATGAGATGAAGATGAAAAGAGTTTAGCAGATCATCATATTTTACTACAGTACTGTTTGCAGTTATGCAGGCAAACGAGGGTCAACACACTGCAGAAGACCTCCTACAGGGGGAATTAGAAAAGAAGACTGAAGATGAGGAGACTATGGGTTAAATTAATCCATTTAATAAAATAAATAAATACAAATCTGTGGTTACCTTTGGGAATACAAAAACAGGTTTAATAGTCTTGCCTACTATAATGTAGTTGCCGTTATTTTCATGGATACATTTTTTTCCAAAACAAGCTACCAACTTATTTTAATAGATTTAAAAAATCATTTATTAAAAATCACACTCTGCAAATAACTTCTTTTTATTATATTTTGTTTCATTTTTGAATCACAATGAGTTGTTAATAATAAAAACGTTTCCTGTATTTCTTTTCAGTCTTTCTAAGTGTTTTATTATTTCTGGTTAATTCAATTATATATGTATATTTGTATTTCTTTATTATATATTTTTCTTAGAAATACCTTGCAGTCATTTCTAAGAAGTCACTTCAGGTTCATTTCAGTTTAATTCTGTTTAGTAAGCATGCTGTTTGATCACTGTGAGAACTTGTTCCATCCAGTTCCTGGGATTTGCTTTTGTTGCCAGAGTCTGGCAAGATACTGCAGACTCTGATTGACCAATATGAAGCTGCCATTTGATGACCCTGCAAAAACCTTTTTATGCATGAGTCAAAAATATCCACTCTCCTAAAGCCAAGAAGATGCCAGCTCTTACCTAATAACCCCTCACATTGCCAAAATGCAAACAATATCAGTGATGTAACATCTCATCAGACAATTCTTTGGCAGAGTATTTTGGATGGGCTCCAACTGTCGCATAATTGTTCGACATAATTCACCTTCCATACTCTGTTCAGTTTTCCCTTTCTCTGTTCTTTCATCAGACATAACTCATCGAGCCTCTCAGCTCGGGCTCTTATCACCTTACATCAGTCTGTGGTTAGTTTCCAACCCATGTTAACATTTGGACTTTCTTCTTTGCCCTAGTGTTGCTGCAGGTTCAGTCATTTCTTCACTGTCCAAAGTTGCTGTGTTCTTCCGCAGGGATTAAGATTATAATGATTTAAATTAAAAGTATCATACCATTGATGATTGCTGTGACTACTAAAGTCACTGAGATGGCTTCATGAGTATGGATGTTGTTTGTTTATGCTGATGCCAGAAATGTAAAACACAGCTTAAATGAGACATTTTTGCTGTTCCTCTTATTCATCAAACCTAACATGATCCATGTATTTACTCACTGAAAAGCAATTTGCATCATTACTTTGTTAAAACACTGCCACGAGGAAGAAAGAGGCAATGACTCTCAATTAACCTGAACTCCTCTTGTAGCCTGCACTGTGGTTTCATTAGCTTTGAGGGACGTCTTTCTGAAACTCAGCCCTTTAAAGTTCCACCTTAGCTGAGTTCTTTAATATTCGATCGCTTTGTCACCAAAGGACTTCAAGCAAAATGTGAAGAATTGTGACAGACAGAATCCAATTACTGAGATGAAAAGAAAAGTTCTTTTAGCAACAGGTGCATGGAACAGGAACATGAGCTCACATGGGCCACAGGATGACAGTTTGGCAGTATCCACTCCACTGAATTTGGATGCCCCAAGCTTGAATCCCTGCGCCAAGCAGCCCCATCTGACACAGAATGCACAGTCTGAGCCCGGTTGAGTTTTCTGACACTTGTCAAAGGGCTATTTTTAGCTTGTCACAGTGAGAAAGACAAGAGCCTGGCTCAAATCCCCAATTAAAAAGACTGGAACAGAACAACAGTGCAGGGATCACAGAGCATGAATTTGTGTCTTCTCTGTGTGGGTGTGTGCACTCAAGTTGTTAAAAGCACGTTTGATGGGGGAGATGGTGGAGCTGTGCGTTTCCATTTTTTTTAAGGGTTTCTGGCACCTGCTACAATGTGACGGCCCCTGAGACCTGCATGCAAGCAGCAAATATTAAAGGGTTTACTGGCAGAACAGCTGTTCAGTGCATAGAAAGAAAACACAAGTCTCCTGGTCTTTCCCCTTTGGGTGTATCTGAGGAAGTCTTTGTAAACAAGCTCATGTCAGGAGGCACATCTATAAAGAAAATATCTGAAATACAAGTGTAAAAGCTCAGAGAAAAACTGAATCACAAAAGGAGCTACAGTTGCAAAAGTACCGACTATAGTTTTACCCCATTGAGAGCAGGGTCACACATTTGGTCACTAACTTATGCTAATAAGTGAAACCAACAAAAACAAAGATTCAAAATAATTTGAATTTATAAAAAATCTTGATCCCAAGGTTGCCAAAGAGTATGATGGACTAAAAATATTGCAAAGATCTATCGATCTGGTGTTCAGATGTAGAAAATGCAGAATCTTGTAGCCGAAACACGTTGCACACTTGATGGAAAAAATGGCCCCAAGTGTGAAAAAACTCAAGATTTATTTTTTTAAACTTCTGAACTGAGCTAATTTTAAATAATAAACTTGCAAAATCTATCCTGCAAAATATAACGAAAGGCAATTTGGTAAAAAGGCCTAGTTTAAAAGCATTAACATTTGTTGAAGTCCTTTGTGTGCCTTATTGTGCAGTTGTTTAAACCTGCTGATTAGCCTGCTGTACTGAGTTTAGTGTCTCACAGTGATGTAAAGTTTCAGGATGCTATTCTGGAACACGGATGTTCTTTTCTTAATGCTTCTTAGTGAGAAGGAGGAAATTAAAAAGGTTTTTGGCTGGGTGACAGGATTCTTTAGTATTCTAAATACGCCTACACTCTGAGATTTTAGCAATCCTATAAATTAAATGGACACTGTGAGACGTCATACACTACTCCCAGACATCAAGCTTAGTGCACACAAACTGTTGGATGATAAGAAATGAATTGCAGCGCACAATGTAGTTCCTCCATTATTTGTTTGTATACTGTCATACGACTGGAGCATACAAAACACTCTACTTTTAAATGTGCTGTATAAATTTAACTCAGTTTTCTTCTCCAATGAAATCTCTGAGAATTTTTTAACAAATAAATATATAACACATAAAAGGCAAAAGACAATATGAATTGATCACTTGTATACAAAGAGATGAAAGAAGCAAAAACATAATTTGTGCATCATTTATAGTGCTGTACTCAGGGGTTAAAATGCAGAGGGATGATCTGGAACTGTGGTTTTGGATTTTGTTTTTTGGATATTTATAAGTTGTGGTTGTAATACTTCAGCACCTACAGAAGAGAAGGTAGCACAAAGGCAGAAACATTTTTTAAGTGGCAGGCAATTTCAAATGCAATATTTTTATAAGCTCAAAAAATGTCACTAACTGTTTGTGCAGTGTGCAGTTTGTCACACAATGTGTCTGCTATCTGAAGGCACACTAATGCATTTTCCAAGGACAGAAAAGAGTACAGGATAACGTCGTTGAGAAAAATGTAAGAAAGGCAAGGCAAGGCAAGTTTATTTGTATAGCACAATTCAACAACAAGGTGATTCAAAGTGCTTTACAGAGACATTAGAAACAAGAACAAATAAAAAGCATGATTTAAAATTGATTAAAACAAGCAAATAAACTAACTAACTAATTAACAAACAAACAAACAAACAAACAAACAAAACAGTATATAAAATCAAAACAGATAAAAGAAAGACAAGATGGGGAGAAAGAAGAGCAGTTATACTTAGCAAAGGACTTACATGTAATGCCCTAATTTTTTAAAATTGATATTGGATCTGATATAATGTGAAGTTATGTTTTTTCATGTTGTGAAACATTTTGCGAAACAACCTGAGGTACACTAACTTTGTGTTTTATCTAAAGGTTACATGAAAACACAATGCATTTTAAAATAGGGCAAACAGATTAGCATGCCTTACTGTTCTGAATTTAAAGTAAAGCACTGTGTACTGTACAACACAGTTATGCCATCCAATACTGAACTTTCTTATAGTATAACAGAGCCACAAACACAATATTGACACTATTCTTTTACATTGTCATCATTCATCGAGTACATCACAAAATTGCATAATGTTAACCCAGCATAACGCTCTGAGTTCTTGCATCTAGGCCACGCTATACTATGAATTTGTACGGTATTATTCAAGTACATACATGTTTCATTTTATTACTTTTTTCTCCTTGGTCTTAAAAACAAAAAGTTATTAAAAAAGGCTTAAAAGATGTTTGATATTAAAAGACTTAAATTTGGTGCTCCATAAAAAAATTTTGTTTAATGTCTTTGTGTATTTATAATGATGCTCGTAAACAAGCTTATAATGGCCATAAAATATATGCCAATGGATGTATTTTACATCAGCTAAACATTAGCAAGCTTGGCTCAGTAGATTTGTAAATTGTATATAAACTCAACAGCACTGTGTATCTTCTAAAGAAACTAAAGTTGCTGTTGGCCGCACAACTGGTTTATGAATACTGTCCAAATAGGAGAAACCTTACACGATTATTTATTGGCTGCAGTTAGCAGCCTATCGGAGAGTCGAAGAGCAACACGTGGGTTTATAAACAGCTCCAACGGAAATGTTAAAGATATACATAACAGATGCAAAATGAAATATGGTTCATATTTTCCCATAGTTCTTTAGGTTTAAAATTACGATTAATACTACAATCATGTAGCTACTATCTATCTATATATCTAT
>NW_005187491.1:1054870-1083037 GCF_000239375.1 Pundamilia nyererei
TATATATATATAATATATATATAATTTGCGGGACTTAAGATATGTTATGCAAATTTTAATGAATGAAACAATAATGGGCAGTTACATATCAGGTGCCAGGTGTTGTTACGTAATCCAGTTTGTGATGGTAGAATCTAATCTTCACATAATTCATGTCTACATTACGCAATCTCTGCATTCATTGCCAACATTTTACAAACTGTGTGGAGCACATGCAAGACATTTCTAATTTGATCACCTTCTAAAATGCTGGGAGGAAAGCAAAGACCTGTAAATATATGTGTATAGCAAAGGAGGATTGTTCTTGCCTGGTTGCATGTTTGAAATTGACACGTCCAACTGAGATAAAGAAGAATGTATCTCAGTATGGTTATAAGCTTTTGCTTGGGACAAATAGGACTGTATAAATTGTTTGCCAAAGATCACTGATTGATTTATGAAGCTAATTTTAACATGGTAAAGATTTTTCTCAAGAACAAACTCCATTATCGCCCAACAGTGTCCAAATTTTAAAAGCTCTTGGTTATAAATAATTAGCGTGTGTCTCCGTGCCTCTGTCTTCAAGAGTTGTGTATTTTTTTCTGTTTCTATTATCTCTTGGTGTATGCATGTCACTATCATTGATTTTGCCAAGAGAAAAAAAGACAGAACAAAGAACAGACACATTAAGTATGGTGTGATTGAATATTGGTGTGATTACCAATTTAATGTGTGGTGGAACTGGGTCACAGTGACAGATTCACTCACATCAGCCTTGTTCCAGACTGTGTGTTGGGTAAAGCACTTTGCTGTAATTCCTCATTCCGACAAGGAGAGAGTTAAGACTCTGTGCAACGTCATGCAAAGTGCACCGTCTGCAATATTAATAATAGCACAAATAAATGAGGGAAGGGAATTAGATTCAGCGCAGCACCCTATGTGATGTGACAAATGAGGTCATCTCAGCTAACTGATATGATGCACTGGATCCATCATTATACAACAAAGAGATAATGGGAGGTCACACATTAATAGGGAGCTGAGGGCTCTTAACCTGCAACAGATCATAGATAAAAAAAACTCAATAATTCAGGACAACTTACATACCGAGTGCAGATATAGCTGCAATCAGAACAGCAGAATGGGTCTTAAACTGCTTATTGATAAATTATGTTTCTATAGTGATGAAAGACAAAAGACAGGAGAACTACCTGGATCCTATACAATTCCAATGAATTAAAGATTACCAGCAAAAGTAACGTGCAAAGAAAATTATAAAAAAAAATACACTTTAACACATTAAACATTAAAGAGAAAACTAATGTGTGAGGTAAAAAGAAGAAATATAAAGTATGAAATAAAGAAATACTGAAAAGTACGGTGAAAAGAACCAAAGGGAAGAGAAAATAGTAGAAATAAGTAACAGTAGGAGAAAAGAATGATCTGGAGGAATCTGGGAAAGGAAAACAATTAAGAGGTAAAATAGCTAAAAGGCCTAAATTGAGAAAATTGAGAACTGAAAACTAGAAAACAAATGAAATTTAAAAGTCCTTAAAAAATGTCTTAAAAAGACATTTCTGATCACATTTCCTGATATAATATTTTTTTTTATCTAAAATAAGCCAAATTATAAAATCACTACAAACACCAAAGACAGAATGAACTTTTACTTCACAGAAATCCACCAACTCCATAATCTTCCCTTTTATGCAGGTTGAGCTTTTCTTTTTTAGAAGACCTAATGCTAATGCTAATCTGATAGCAGCCAAGGCTGCTACCACAAGCCTGCCTAGACAGTCTTAGCAACACAAAAGCAAACGGAAACAAATCAATGCTATTCAGAAAGTGACTTAGTCCCATCTCACCAGAAAAAAGGGAAAGAAAAAAAAACTTGGTCAAGTCCCCTTTCTTATTAATTTCATAAAATGGGGGTTTATTGTCAGTGCCTTGAGTGGGACTCTTCGTCATCGTCAATGACGAATTGGACATAATGAATATTTATGAACATGGTAGAATTTTGCCATCCAACTTCTGCATAATTGTTGTCCTAAATCTGTCCAAAGAGAACAAAAGTAAGAAAAAATACAAATTGACTGAGAAGAAAAAACTTTGGACCATAACATTTTTATGCAAATTGGAGATGGTCGAGTAGAAGACCCACATAGATTTGAGATGGAATGACCCAAATTGTCTGATAAAGTTCTGATAAGAACTGCACTGCTAAATTCGAGACAGTATTCTTTTAAAGAGCTTGGTGATTTGAACAGCGTACAACACGCTCTGTCATTAGATCTTCCACCAAAACACAGTGAAGACGTCTTGATGGAGTAACAACATTAAATAATACGGCTTTTTCTTTTTCTGAAAGAGGGAAATTTTAGGTCTAATATACATAGTTTTGTATTTTTACATTGAGAAGCAATCAATTACACCATGTAGATGGAAAGAAATACTACAATGTGAGGCCCAGCAGTAGCCATGAATGTGACAAGAAGGACATAACCTTTTGACTACTCCAGTTCACAATACTGTATTAATTACTTTTAATTATTTCTTTGAAAATATCTGATCGGCCACTCCATCTAGTTCTCTATTTGTTTATTTTTTGACCTAGAGCAAATATTGTCCAGCCTTTATGACTATGGCTAAATGGGGTCAGAAAAAGGACTCGGTTGATGGCCTGAAGACATTTGCTTTTTAAAATCTTCCTAGTGGACAGGAAGTGATATTTTCAATAGCGGATAAAGCGAATAAAGATAGGGTAGGTTACTAAGAAGTTGAGTTTGCTTCAGAAAAACTAGTTCATGTTTAATGTAGCCCAAATTCTAAAGCCTAAACCCTTTATACGTGTTCACAATGTCTGCACTAAAAGGAGGAGCAAAAGCCCTGAGGTCACAGCCTTATTTATACTAACTGCATCAAACTGGATTCTCTTTATCTCTTCACAGACTGTTTTCTGTGTGCCTTTGTAGACTTGATTCAATGAATAATACAAATGAGGAAGTGCTTTTGAACAGCATGTCCTTGTAGACATTCATGAAATTGCACGTAGTTATACATACAAAAACTGATGAAAGTAGTTGTGTGAATGACAACAAAACAGCTTGATCGAGAGGCTTGAGACCTACTGTGGTTTCAATCTGTTTATGACATATCGAGCTTCCAGTAACCACAACAATGGTTTGAAGCATGCTAACTTTCAGCTCTGCATGTTTGATTTGGCAGAGTTTTAGGTTGGATGACCTTCCTGCTGCAACACCCAAAGGGGATTTATGTCCTTGTCTGGAATTAAACTAGCAACTGTGTTACCACCACACTATACATTATTTTTTCTGAAGTGAGGTGCTTTGAATGGCCCCAGTGTATGACTCAACAACTACTTGATGATAAAATTAAGCACACTCACTGACTGACAGTGTTGGGGAGTAACGGAATACATGTACCGCCGTTACGTATTTAGAATACAAAATATGAGTAACTGTATTCCGTTACAGTTACCGTTTAAAAAGGTGGTATTCAGAATACAGTTACTTTGTTGAAATAAATGGAATACACTGGGGTACTTTCCTGTTTCATTTTGTCGCGGGTCAGGACTGTTTGGGTTTTGTTTGACAGCTACGTTCTTTTGTTCCAGGCGGCAGCGTTACGGTTGCCATGGTTACAGGGCGACGCTCTCAATCTCTGCGACTGTGTGTTTCCTGGGTGAGAGAGCGCCTTTTCGTTGTTGTTGTTGTGCTAAGCTAACAGGCAGAATGCTACAAGCATAGCTCTAAAGAATGTAGCATCATGTTCAGTGTAGTCCGTGCTGCTGGGAGAATGGACTGCCATACACGTTATGTCTCTGTGAGCGCGAGGAGGGAGAAAAAGGGGAGTGGAAAGGTACGAGCAGTCATCGAGCAAAAACGGGAGCTGGAAGCATGTAAATATAATAATAACCACTGCAGCCAAGAAGAGAGCCTGACGAGCCCAGTTGTAAGTAAGCTATTAAGACTCGACTGTACACTGTGTTCGTGTTTTCCTCCGAAAACAACAAGTTCCGTTGGAGCAGCCTTTCAACGCCTCTCTCTGTCTGTCGCAAGAAAAGTTGACCCACACAACAAAGTAGAGCTATTTTTCGGCTACCAGCCGACAGGGACCCCGCCGTATTATGCTGGGTTTACACTGTGCGATTTTTTCAGTCGCGCGATTCAGCTCCTGCTCAAACTGATTGACTCGCAGGGGTTAGAAGTTCATAGGTCACGATGCAGGTCTCACACTATACGGCCCGATGCTCTGATGCGACCTGAGTGCTCACACTGTGCGTCCATAAAAATGAAGGTTATAACAGAAATTCTGTCGCTCGCTCTCCCTCTCCGTCTTTCACTCACACAGACACACCACCACCATCAACTTTGCTAAATTGCTAATGAAAAACATTGGTCAGGCAGCTGTGATTGAGCAGCAGTGTCGATCCAACTATTTTCACGGTTGTTGTGGTCGTGATAATTTTGTGAGGCCACATCGAAAGGGCTCGGATGGTTCTACAGGTTGTGCCTCCATCGCTTGTGTCCAGATCACACGCTGCACTGCCGTGCTACGCCGTCTTTTTCGCTGACATTTGTGTTTGCGCGTGCGCAGTGTGGCAAACTGCGGTGACACCCTCACGACCAAGCGATTGGTGATCGGGAGCTGGTCGTGAGGTGTCAATCGCTTCTCGTTACCCCACGTATACTACACGATGCACGACGCACGATGAAGGCCAAAATCGGGCCGATCACCAAAACGATCGCATGACTCAAAAATGGGCCAAAAATCGCACAGTGTGAGCCCAGCATTAGTCAGAGGTCCCTTTACTACAGTTCGGAGTCGCGGACCTTCAGTAATAGTAATAAATCACACAGCAATAGTACATTCACGTTGTTGTAAAAAGCATGATAATATTGTAGCGGGTCAGGGCTGTTCGGGGTTCTGCTTGTACAGTTATGTTTTGTGTATGTTGCCATGGTGACGGGTGACGCCCTCTCGCTGCGACGGTGTGTCCTTCCGGGTCAGAGGGCGCCCTATGTGTGTTGTGGTTGCCGCGCTGAGCAGTTAGCTAGTGGCAGTGTGTTCTTCTGCAAATGTAATAAACGGCTGTGCTCCCTGGCTAGCTCACGGGAAGCAAGACCAAACGATACCTCCGTCTCCTCCTTGTCTGAACTCGCCACAATATATTAAGTAATCCAAAGTATTCAGAATACGTTACTGTCATTGAGTAACGTAACGGAATACGTTACAGAATACATTTTGGGGCATGTATTCTGTATTCTGTAATGGAATACATTTTAAAAGTAACCTTCCCAACACTGCTGACTGACAACCAGTAGAATTAAGTAGATCAAAAAAACATCAGAGTCATAAAAATACACAAACAGAATAAGAGTAACATACTGTAACATGCCCCTTTTGATTTTCTCTTTCCTTGCCCTCACAATATCTTACCCTGAAGGAAACAATCCGGGACGCTTACCATAGAAAAGCTTAGGAAGTGCCTATGCTTTACTCTTTGTTGGACATTGGGTTAGTCTTCGCATGTGAAATGGGTTAATGGCTTACAGATGAATAAAATAATAGAATAAACCGGAAAGGACGCATGCATCATGAAAATGGAAACACAACCTAGAAAAACATGTAGCATGAAAGAAATCCTCTATTACATTTTTTTTTTTCATGGCCAAACAACACAAGACTGCTGCTAACACAAGCAATGGGCCAGTGGCTTTCAAGTCTTTACTCAAGCCCTGACTACATTCCTCCAGTGGCAGTAAACATCTGATGTTTCTGTTCATCTACAAAAGGACTTCAAATGACTATGTGGCCTGAATAGTGAGTGTTGTGTACTGTGAGTCCAAATGTGCTGTGCAGATTCTGCCCTGGATACAGTACATGAGTCGTTTTCATGTGCAATCCCTCCAAAACCAGGATAAGTTAAGACTGATGAAAAGGCAAAACGCACATGGCCTTATGTGAAAATTAAGAGATTTAGCTTTTGCACAAAAAGGAAGGGGGGGGGGGGGGGCAGAAGTACTAAATGGAACTGTGATGTTAATCTCATAGCTGTTAAGATTGAAACTGCGGCTGGGGAAATGAGGATGCATTGTTCCAGGCTAAAATATACCTTCTCCCAGACAGCTCTTTGGCGGAGCCTGGTATTAAGAAGCTGCTGTTGGAAAGAAGTCAAAGCTGCAGTGAAGTAATCTCCCACCTACATGTCTCTTTTTTTCCTCATGTGATGGGTTTATATGGAAATGTGTGTCATTTTGAAGTATTGTAAAGTATTCTTTTTAAGCTGTCTTCACGGATGCTGAACAAAAAAGTTTGCTTGTAATTAACCATACAAGTTAGGAAAACACAAGTTCCATAAATACATGAGCAAAAGTTGTGCTATATAATAAATCAAATCAAAATTTACAAAAGTGCCCAATTTAATCTGTGCCTTTACAGTATGTAAAGCCAAGGATTCCCTCATAATACGTGCGTAAAAGAGTTTTTGAACTACAGATTAGTTTTAACGTGTAAATAGTCTGTCTGTCTGTCTATCTATTCCAGATCTCATGTCAAGGCACCATGTCTCAAATCACCCTCTGACCTCTGTATGATTTCTGTTCCTATATATGTTGTTTTAATGTTTCACTGTTTTTCAGATTACCCCATGATCAGTCAGTGCCTGTCTCTGTGCGATATGTGAGGAAATAATAAAGGGCTATAGGTGATGTGATGCTCTTGTTACAGTGTAAAGGTCTCTCTTGTCCTCTGTCACCAATGTCGCATAAAAATATACAGTGTTACAGTTTCAAAGATCCCCTAAACCATCATTTATTCGATTTGACCCACACTGATAGATCTAAAATCCATCTAAAAAGATATGGGTCAAATCTGCTCAAAAACAAGGAAAATGTAGAAAAAATGTATAAGAGCAATACAACAGTAAACAATTAGACTATTTTTTGACTATGTCAAAATGTGTCAAATTTGACCCAAACAGTGTGTTAGGATTAATACAAACCTAATATTATACAACAGCTTGCTTTTTCTTTGTAAAGATTTTTTCTCTTTCTACAGAATATTTATTTCCACAAATGTTTTAGGTTCAAGCTGCCAAATAACAGCTAAACATGTTTTTTTAATAATGTAGACAGCACACTCTAATTAAGCAAAATTTTGTCTAAAATCTCTACCTCAGAAAACAAGTGGGATGGTTGACAGTGTTGACAGTTGAAGAGAAAGTATGTTTTAATTTAAATTTATAATAATTTCAGTCTTCATGTGAGTCACATATATATATATATATAACTGAAGGGGTGATGATATTTCTTTCCACCAAAGAGCCAACTACACTATTTATCTGGCCAAGCTCTTCAAGATCATTTCTTTGGCAGGTATAAAATGAATGTCTGGATTCTACCTGGGAGCATATAGAAAGCAGACCAAAGCTGATTATACTCCACTTAATTTTACCTACTAAATCCCTAAAGTGGGATCTGAAACTTAAATTCAAAGGTTCTGAGTTTCCCACAGTACAAAAAAGCCCTTAATATTCTTCATCAAAGTTTTTTTAACATTAAAACAAAGGAGAAACATTTCATTCTTTATGATATCATGCAAGCAATAATACAGATAAATGTATAAACTCACCACAACATTAGCATGCAAACTCACTGTCTAACCAACGTACCGCAAGACCCAGCTGCATATATCTGCCACTGAAGCTGTGCAATAAAAGTGAAAAACAATTAAAAACTTGTCTTGTACTTCTTTGCCTAAGGCTCCAATCAACTGAGGTCTGGAGTGGCTGCCCAATATAACAGTCCAGATAAATCAGTTTCTAACAAGGAGACTGACATACTTCCTGTGCATAAAATGCCCTCTGATTAAATTGCCATTTGGCAGAATCCCAAGTGTCAAATCCTTGGTTCTCCCTTGATGGTGATCTGCTCCTCCTGAGCCACAACCAATATGATGTGTGTCCTCATTATGACAGGAGGGGGGGACAAAGAGTTGGCTGCTGGTCTGAGTTCATATCTGTACCTTCACTGAAATGTGGATCCTGACTACAGGTGAGGTGATGATCATATCTTTAATAATAGCAAACTGACAAACATATCTTTCAGCGACAGTACTGAAAATACTGTGGCGTATACTACAAAGTAGTATAGAGTATAAGGACAAACGGAGGGACTTGCACTATCCCAGGGGAAATGAGGCTGCAGTTACAGCTGTCAGTAATCCTGCCTAAACGCTGTTAAAACAAAGTCTGCTGTGGCCCTTTTTTAGGTTTGTAGAACAAACTATCCTGAGGATTACTGTTCCCATGGACACTCTAACTCCACAACACAAACAACAACAACAAGAAACAAGCAGACCTCTAGAAAAAACTTGGCTGAACATTAAAGTGACATTAAAGGTATGTTTATCTTTGTGGTTTCAAGTAATAAAATAAATAAACGCATACAGGGAAAAAAAAGGAATAATAGCATGAATATAGGTCAGTGTTTAAACTCAGCCCTGGCAATCTCCAGACAACTCACAATAAATGGCACAAAAGTTCTTCACATTATAACTGTTATGATATTTTTACTATCTGTTTTGCAATTCTACAGCCCTGTTTTTTCTACTAAATGTTATAGAAACACGGAGTAGGCTACAAATACATAAATAATATAAATGTTTGGTTCATTTTTTTTTCAATTTTGTTTAAGTTCTCACAGAACTGCGACTAGTGGTAAGAATGCGAACTTTAGCGATTCCACATAAAAATAAAATATAAAGTAAACACTGGCTCGTTTTAGAGTCACCTACCCTAAGATGAAGACCAAACCTAAGCTCAACTCGTGCTTTAAATAAATATAGTGTGGCCTATTTCTGTTATAGGACTGGTTCATGGAACCCTACAAAGTAGTTTGTAGGAAAATAAAGAAACTCACCTGAATCATCGCATTAAAGCCTTCAGCGCTTAAACTCTCACTGCCCATCTCCCACAGAAAGGCGTACTCATCTCTGTTAAGAACGGTTTTCCTCTCCCTCCTCTCCCTTTTCGGTTGGTCTACATTCAGCCAGACTTTTCCAACATCTGTCGCGCAATTTACTTCGCCCTCCTTCTTCATTAATTTCCTTTTCCAACTGCCGAATACCTCCGGGAGTTTTCCAATAATTGCGCTACTAAAGTAATTTAGGTCGGCTGTGTCTCTGTCTGTGTTGTTGTGAGTGGTTGATTCTGTGGAGAAGCTCCTGCGCTCAAACCGCGGTGCTACTGATGCTGCGCTCTCCGCATCTCCATCCCTCTGCTCAGCTCACGGAGCAAAAGTCACACAGATTTAAGGCTGGAGCGGTGCCATGCGTCGGAGCTGCAAATCCGCACGTAACGAAGAATGAGTCTATTAGTCCTCAACCTTTACGTGCGCTACTGCTCCCTGTCTATAACAACGACTCAAAAATACATCTATAAATAGAAATTAATATATCACTATAATGATATATTTTGTATATGAGGTCATCTGATTCAGATTGAAACTCAATGTAATGACGAAATAAGTTAAGTCTTGAAACCAAGAGTAGGCCTACTACATTTACCCTAAACTTGTACCTGCTCATATCTACATGGTCAAAGTTTTGTCATAAGTCTGAAGTGCTAAAAAGAACATAAAAAACAAGATAGGAAAACAGAAAATGCAGTCACATTTCTGTAATAGAGAAATTTTTAGCCTTCTGAGAGTGTCATGGGTTAAAATTGATTATCAGAATGTTTTTATTAAGTTAGGGTGTTCTGCTGGGTTATACTTAGACCCTTTTTAGTCTCAACATTACAGACAAATCAACAAAATATCCCCGAGGACCTGGCAGAGTGAAGTTACAATGCATGCATACTGAACTACTTCAAAGTGTTTTTTTAATTAAATAATTTGGGTGTAACACAATGCAAAGCTGATATTTATATTTCAGTGCTACCATGGTGGATATTAATGCACATTACCTATATAAGCATATACCTTTCTCTGTACAGTTTAACCTATATCTGTATTTACTGTTGGCTTGGAGGACAAATTGGATTTGGAATGTTGGCTAATGTAAACACTTTTCATTTCAAAGAGATTTGTTTAGGTTCAGTTATTTGAAAAAGTGGTCAAGGAAAGTTTTATGGTCTATTTGATCATCTGACAGTTCTTGTCTCCAGTCCTGTCAGGCTCTTCACTAACAGTGTTGCAGTGTATTAAGTTTTTATGCACCATACAATTAGTTATACCTATACTTTATCCTCTGTAGGGTTTCAAGTGGGGAGTGGAGCCTATTAAAATGACTGCCTGACTCTCTTTGCATCAGAACCTGGGACCTTGACAGCTCAACAGTATTAGTTATTCCTTTATTTGGTGTTTCTGCTTTTAACCAGTTAAAATACATGGAAATACAATTTAAGACTTCTTACTTTCATTGAAATAAAAAAAAAAACAAAAAAAAACGATACAGTGCTTTACTAAGACCACAGCTGTAATCACAACAGGTTGATGTGAATAAAAGCAGCTTTCTGTCACAAAAGTAACTGTTAGAACACATCCAGCGTGATAGAGATGTGCAAATAATAATAATATGGGTGGAAAAATCCCCAAGCTGTCAGCTCTGAGGGGATTTGTGATTTTTTTTCCCTTTTTTTTATCCTCTACTCTGAGTGAGGCCTGGCACGCTTCCAGGACAGTACATTACTATCAAAGCTTGTAGGGAGAAATGTGCAGATATGTATGGGACAGCTAAATCTTCAGATTAAAGAAACAGCTGGATATTAAAGACAAGGAAAGCCCCTACTGTCTCTCCCACAAACACCAGTATACATGACAGCCACCATAAACACTTATTAATGATGTTTTCAAGTGTAATCTGAGAAAAAAAGATTTTAATGGCCTTAATGACATCCTTTTAACTTCTCATTTCAGTTCACCTCGGTTCAGTTTTCCTGTGAGGTCATAATCTTTCAAAACCTAGATTATCATAATTATACAGATGTATTTTTCAAGCTCACACAGAGAAGTCAGTGGACTGACTGTGTGCAGTTCTTGTTTATTAGCATGAGGCAGACTGACCTTCCCTCTCCGTTCAGAACAGAGATGCTCCATACCGCAGGCTAAAAACCTGTTTAATAGGGACCTCACATTCTAAACACATACACACATCATCATGCACTCACACACACTTATACTTACTGTGAGACCTGGTGGTATGCAACCAATTCAAGGAGCAAGTATTTATAGCTGTTCTTAATGGAAGCCTTCTGTCATAAAGAGATACAACATAAAAGGACTGTACAAAATAAAGTTAATGGATTCCCCACTCCCCACAAATGCACACATATGCATACACATACACACATATTTCCCATGTGTAACAAATTTCCCACTGGGAAACAGACGTCAAATTAAAAGCCAAGAATTATTTTTTCAATTATAAGATATAGAGAAACACACAATAATAACGCGGTAGGTTGGAAATCTTATCAAAATACATCTTCAATTAAGTTTCGTCTATAAATTACCTAATAATTATTAAGAAATTTGGTGCTGAAAAATGAAAATGAGAATTTTCTCAAGTGGCCAACCTTCAAATACAAACCAGTTCCAAATACTGCCACGATAAAATGTGCAGCGAAATTCTAGTTTTTTACTTTGATGTTACTCAGTACTCATAAGCAGGTATCTGCAACAGTGCAGTGCACATATATCTCTACAATTCATGGATACATCTTTATAATCAAGCTTGCTAATCTTAGATGATAACTTAATATGCCACCCCCTTATAGTGAGTACTCAGAGGTACGGTTTTGGTCACTTCAGTATCTGTGATACTTTGCATAAAAAGAACATGCAGGACTGAGAGCTTCTTCTAAATGGATTTATTTGCAAGGATCTATATACAACAGGAACAAGAAAGCATTAAATAAAGATGTGACCAGATGTTACCAGGATCAGAACTGATGAAGAATAGCACATGAAATGCTAAAGATAAAAGGACAGATCTGGGTTTAACTATCGAGTTACCAATGAACAGTGAAAAGCTAATTAAACTTCTTTAAGATTTAATGAAAAATTCATTCATTCTAAATGTGTATTTCATGGAACAACCTCTCCGCTGTGTTGCAGACTGACCATGAGCACCTAGTCAGGGGCTGATGGTTTCAAGCTGTAGCATCCTTTCGCACAGTTTTAAGAGTTCCTAAAAAAATCATATAGCAGGTGAACAGCACTTGAACATCACTGGATTGCAGATTCTGTTTAACAGCCTTACACCTGAGTTTTTGTTTGTGACATGAAGCTGTTTTGGCCTTTAATGCTACATCCTCACCCTCACATAGTGCTCTATTCCACTGTGTAATTGTGCCAGGTGCACACTAAACTCTAAGCCAGACTCATGGCAGTTCATGAACTCAGATCATGACTGTATCACAAACTGCCATGAGACCAGGTCAACAGATGCGGTCTCCTCTGGTTCCAAAAAAAAAAGAAAGAAAACAAAATGTTAACACTGAGGCTTCAAAAAGGAGATAAAAAGCAGTGGGTGATATTGCAGTGGCTATTTCAACTTCTTAGTCTATGACTACAGTCCATCATAGTCTCAGTGTAGTTTACTATTTAAATAACAGCATTGTCAGATGATAGACATGAAAGATCTAATGCTGTGTTTGAGAATTTTTTTGACTCAACCATAGCCAGAAGGCATTTTTTTAAAGTACCAACTCCAAGTCAAGCTCAAATATGGAAACATTTCAGTGATTTTGTAAGTGTGACATAAACTTTGACAGACTGAAGTGGTTTCTACAGAATAGATACACTTGTGTTTGCAAGAAAAAAAAGAAAAAAAAAGAAAATAATTGAACATTTAAATCAATTTACAATAAAACTGTTTAAATGTTTCATTTTCATTTGGTACACTGTGTTTTCAAACATGACTGATTCTTTGGGTGTTTGTCGCAGCTGCAGTGGTTTTCAGTCTCAAAGCACCCATCAAATGGGAGCAAACATTTCTCAAAGGCCGTTGCTAAACTATTCAAGCATTCAGCTGTTGCAAACAGGTGCAGAAAATTTTTCACAGTTAATGCATCCCAGGCTGAAATGGAAAGTCACCCATCCAAAGAGACCTTCCCTCTGGATTTTACCATGTGTGCCTGTCAGAGCTCCCTTCGTGAGCAATAGAAACAGACGAGGAAACCCATTAAAAGCAAATGGAATCCAAGAGAGACCAAGAGAGCTGAGACTGTCTTCAGAAATGGACAGAATTTATAAAAGATTTCATTTTTTAAAAGTTTCGCTTTGAAACACTCGATTTTTCTAAAGTAAACATTGCCAGGAGAAGACTGACCAGGAATGAAACTGGGAGTGGGGAGCTAATTTTCACTGATATGATATGCAACCATAAGGTCATCTGGGCAGTTAAACTTTTGTGTGAAATGCAGTAAATGTAGTAATTCTGCAACTAATCACTCTTGTGTGTGTGTGTGTGTGTGTGTGTGTGTGTGTGTGTGTGTGTGTGTGTGTGTGTGTGTGTGTGTGTGTGTGTATACCTAAATAAAAAAAATACAGTTAGCTCATATACTTTATGAACTCAATATAACTTTTATTTGATTTTTCATTATAAAGTCATTTAAAGGCCACTATAAACTGTATATTTTACACTTTTTCTTATTTATAACAGTAGACTTTCATTTGTTGACAGTAAAGAACACAAGACAAACAGCTGAAGTTTGATTTAATAGTCTTTGGGCTTTTAATTTAGTGCCATAAACGTTGCTTTTATGTAAGCATAAAAAAACAAAAATACAGAAACAGATGCCTTTAACTTTTAAGGTATACTTGGTGTCATTGTGTAGACACTTTATCATACTGATTAAGACATATTAAGAAATAATATGACCAATTTATGTAGCAGATTATTAGTAATAGAACAGCTGTATCAAAGTTTTGAATAAAGTCTGTGCTTTAGTTTCCTCGAAGCACTAAAATTGTTTTTTCAGACAGTAAGCAGATTTTTAGAAAGCTTGAAGTTCGCAATTTTAGCTCCCAAAAGGAGTCTGACTGGGGCTTAACCTCACTTTCCATTTTAATTAATCCTCATCCATTGGCCTCCGGCTCAGTGATTAGAGCAGGGCATCCTTCCTCAGTTCCCTGCAGCAGAAGACAGACCATCTGCCAGACAGGTGGCTGCTCTTGATGGACAAGTCAGCAGTTCATATCCAGGTAGGTTTAAGAGAAGTCTTACAACACTCAGCATACAGGAATGTTTGATATGTGCTGTTGAAATAATCGAAGGGAGCTTGTAGACGCAAGCAATCTAGAGAGGATGTGGACAAAACAATGAGAGCATCATTGCCGGAGCGCTCAGCTAACTATTATTCTAGAGATTGTTTTGGACGCCGTAATCCAAGAAGACAGCTCATCAATAATGGTATATTGAAGGGACAGTGTTGCTTGAAGGTGAACTCGCATTCTACAAATGAAGACACATCCATCTGTGTTTTCGAATGGCGGTGGTATTCTGTTCACCGGGGTTTAATTAGAATAAAACCCCCAAGAAGGCTCAACATCAGATGAGATGAGCAATGGAAAGTAGAGCTAATTAGGAGAGAGGAATCATGAAGCCTGACCTTTGGCGCCTCGGGGCAAACTTCTGTGGAAATCCTGCAAATAACAGCAACACTGATAAAGAAAGGCATGTGACTGTTCAATAGATACACACATTCCTCTTTAGACAGTCAATTCCAAATGCACGTTATTATAAATATCAACAGAAAATTGTACATCAGTTCCTTGGCGCCGAATTGTACCTATAAACCCAATTTGCTCTCACCCCTAGTCCTCTATATTAGGGTAATTTGTCAAGAGCAGGTTCTGGATGATTAAGCAGAAACGTGACCAGATTCTCAACAGCATGTGGTTTACCAGACAAAAACAAATAGCTGACGTCCATCGTGTCCATTTGCATGTGAGGAGAATAATTTGTAGGGCTGGTTACCCCTGATTGCCCTTCTCTGTTTTCCTTTCTGTTGCAAGCTTGTTTGTGTATGAGAGCAGTCATCTCAGTTTGATTTGTTGGTACACACTGGATTGGAAGATCAATGAAGTAACTAATAACATTAAAAATCCTAAGGAGGGTGACCCATGTGCTTATTAAAGCTTCATCCACAGTGCTGACTGGCTGATATGATGCTTAATTAAATGCCTCAGCACAGTTAGCCAACAGCAACCTCTATCAGGTTGTTGAAGAGGAAGCAAGGCTTCTCAAGCGATTATCCTTTTTATAATGGCTGCCAGCGACATCTGGTCTCCCTGCTGCCATCCACAGACTGCGTCTCATCTTATAACCATGGATACTATGTGAGGATCATTTATTTATTCCTTAATGGGTCATCTTTATAATAAATGGGTCTTTTTTGAAAAAGGCTAAGGCAAATGCAGCGTATTTCTCATCACTACCCTTGCACATTTTCACGATCTACATTCAAAACCTTCAACAAGCAAACTGTTTATTTTTCCAGACGGTCTCTCACAAAGGGTGGCGTTTTAAATGGAGTTTTAAATCCCCTTTTTCTGATATTCAATGAAACCTTTTCAAAAATGCATCTTTTTGAAGTCTTGATGCTTTTTTTTCATTAACCCCTCTAAACCTTTCATTTAAATCTGTCTTTAAATTAAAGCTGTGATGAACTAGCAACTGATTTCAAAGGTGACACTTATGCTGTTTCACAGACCAAAGTAAACAAGCACAAATAGATCTTTTAGTATTTTAATCCATGTTGAGGCATCAGCTGAGAGTCCGACTAATGCTGAGTGCTCAAACATTCTTCAGGGTTAACATATTGGCACTACTATAAAGAGGGTGTCACTTAAGATAGAAGCTTTGAGCACATTTAATTTCTGCACATCAGCAATTTTTGCCTAACCCTACCCTAAAAATATAAATTAAAGGACAGAAGTGTAAGCCACTGCAGCACTTTAAAGCCTCGTGTGGGCTGCTAATCCCTGAAGAGCGAACTTGGAGATGGATTGGCACGTGACAGATCAACCATTGGAAAAATTATGAATGTGTGCTGGCAGGTTGTTTGTGAAATGGGCTTTCAATTCCGTGTGCGTGATATGGGGGGGTTTCTCTGCTTAGAATAAATACTAATCCTTTAAACATCAGAGCACATGTGTGCATCAACGGAGTGCACAGATGCACAGCAACCAGGCCATGTAAAGAGATTAGATGCCAGGAATCGTGAATGACTTTGTTTTTCTGCCAGCTCATGGTGAGATTCGTTGATAATTTACTCATGGGTATATGATGAAGATGCAGAAAGGAAAGCTTCAAAGCGAGGTGATGCTTTAAAAATAAAGCAAACAGTGTTCTGAATTTTATATGGATTTCAAATTTGTAAAAGGGGAATGAATAAGACAGTCAAAGTTTTCTAGAAGTTGACATAAGATGAAATCTTTTTGTTTATATTTTAATTATAAGCTTTTGGCAAAATGTAACTTCCCTTAAATTTAGCTGTTATCCTTGACATTTCTTATTACCGTATAATCGGCTCTTTCACCACTTAGTGTTGTTTATAAGCTCAAATAATGGCATTGGGAAATAAAGCCATGATCTTTTGTTCTTTGTTTTTGGGTTAATGGTCCATACAGGTATAAAGCTGCCATTATTTATCAAACCTATCACCACATTGCCCCATGATTTGCAGTCTTTACTGAGTTGTGCTTATTGATGATGCTTTAAAATGCCAACCATTAACATGAAAAATTAGTCTAGAAGTGCAAAACTGCAATTTCTTATTTCAAGGCAATGGGAATGCAATGTAGCCCTTCCCCATAGACTCTAATATCAAAGTGCCTAACTCTAGAGCACAAATTAAGCCTTACACAATAAACTGTTTGCCTGGTTGCTTTGAGTAACTGGTAGCTACAGCAGCTAGCTACCTGCTTGTCACATTAATTGGAATCACTGACTCAATTAAAGTGCTCTTGTTCTTGCATCTTTACTGCAATAGTTAACTATTAATATGTATTTTGTGTGCATCCAGTAAGTGGGTAGTGACTAAAACTCTTGTATTAGCAGAATTAGTTTGTTTTTGTGTGTGTGAAATGCACCATGTGGACAGTGGTAGTGACTTTCTAACCAATATCAGGTGAGCAAAGTTGGCTAAATCCATTCACCTGTCATGAAACAAAGTTGTGGATTTCATGAGTTTATACAATTCTACCTCAGCCACAGTAACTTCACAACAGTTTTATGAAGAACATTTTTTTAAGACATGGCCAGAAACCACCTCCGGGGAATCTACCCGTGATTCAGTGAATCGTGTAGTTCTGCTGTGTGTTTTTGTCTGTTTTCTGTTGCTTGTTCTGTTTTCTTTTCCACACTGACTTTGCTGCCAAAACAACCCCTAGAGCTCCTCTAGGGCAATTCATCTAATTAACCTACTGAATACATGTTGGTCAGCTCAACCCCATTTTGCATTCTACACAAGTTCTTTGGGGACCTTTTTAACCTTGCTGATGATACAGGTTGTTACTACATATTTGTATTTGAACAGCAGAGGCAGTAGTTTATTCAAATTCTGTGCTGATTGCATGTTGATTCTTCTGACAACAGTGCTGAGTTTATCTTTATATAATTACGAAGCTACAAAAACAGGTCCAAAAACCATTTTAGAGTCTCTTAGAACACTGCAGCAAACAAGAGCAACATTTTCTACCAGAATAGATATTAAATAATGATTCTGGCATACGATCTGAGCTGAAATCAAAAAGTTGAAATTTGATCTGATTTATTTCATGGAAGAGAATATTTATTTTATACTCTGAAATGAACTCAGTCAAATGAGCTGACGAGAGGGCGTAACAGAGTTCAGATCAGAAATGATCAGATAAATGTGCTAAACTCAGTCATCAGTGAACCAGCATCACTGCTGGCCGAGTGTGAGCTCTGTTTTATAAACTGTGAGATTTTTTGTTTTTTGATTTATTGGTCATTTTGTTTCTAAATTTGCCAAATATCCATCTTGAATGTTGATACTAAGAAAAAGGATTATCCTAGAAGAAATAGTGACAAATAACAATAGTAAAAGCTACTCAACAGTAAAAAATAATTGCTTTCCCATGAAGACAAGTTACTGAAATGTACAAATGAAACTGAAGGTCATCGTGGATATTATATCCTCAGGAGTAATATGGTATTAGCACAAAGCCCCAGTGGCTCCTGGCTGCTTTATTGCACATACTGTATGTGTCGCTCATTGCTGCACACATCCCTCTCAGTGCTGCTTTTGGAAGTACCTTATGTATTTACTTTGTTTGAACACTGAATTGACATTCAATGGAAAATCTCTCTCATGACACGCTCTCAGATACACATCAGCTGTGCCAGTGTGTCAGCTTTGCCTGAATTGGACATAAGCCATTATAAAAGAAATAGAGCTTGAAAAAATATGAAATTTATCATTTTGGTATATATGATTATATGACCACTTTACGATGTTAAATTTACTGTAAATTCTGACAGGAGGCGCAAGAAGCCACCAGGTGGCACTAATTTGTTCCCACTATTACTTTGCTATTATCTTTCAGTGTGTTGCATGAGCTATACAGATTGTACTGAAACATATTGGCTACTTTCATTTGCAACATGTAATACGGGAAATTTGATTTAACGCTCTTGGAAAATTATTTCTATTATTATTATAGTCGCCAGTATGTGACTCTTCTGATCAGAAGAATCACACTCATCTCTGTTCTTGGTGACATAAACAGCCTTATTTAGATTTAAAAAATGAATCAAATTCAGAAACAGAAATGGGGATTATTATAGCAGGAAGCTTTCATACAGTCACAAGTAGTGAAACAGCTTTAATATTTACTAATTTACTAATTGAGGAATTCTAAAAACGTAAGCATGAAAAGATTTTATTTTGTGACCAGAAGCAGTAACTTCCTGAAGTCTTGTCTTCACTCTAGGTACTGAAAGTCCATCAGAAACAAATTTTCAGAAATACCTTAGACAAATTTGACAAGAATAGCATCAGTAACACAAAGATGCACCTGGCTTCAGGCCACTACTCTTATTTCTAGACAGAATTATACAGCAAAACTGAATGGCAGCTTTTAGGGCATGACAAACGTCTCCTCTTCATTTTTAATGTAAAACACAGACACTCGTGTTTTCATAGAGAAAGCAGGACATGCATGGCTCAGACAACAACAACTCAGTATACACGTAATGGGTTTTTTTTCCCCTGCTATAAACAATTTGAGCTTGGAATGAAAAAAGACAACACTGTCTAATCTGTTGGAATCAAAACAAGCCTTTAAAACCTCTTTGGTGTCTGCGGCACTAATCTCTGAACTGGTCAATGAAAAGTGCACACAGTTCAGATGAGAATTTAAAGCCTCTTGGGCTTTCTCACTAGATTGCCAGGGGAAAAGAATCTGAATGAAGCCTGATTTTCTATGGTGCTCAAATGCAATGGATTTCAACAAGTTACAGCATTCGGGGCATATAATCTGTCCTCTGAGAGCCATATACATGCATATAGAAAATGAGATGTCACTCAGCTTACTCTGCAATACCTAAACGCTGTGATGTAAGGCTATTTCTTGCTATTACAGAGCCATTTCAGTTTTTGTAATGACAAAACCCAACCCTATCCCGTGATGGGGTGAGTCAGGATCATATGACTTGCAGAGGATTCTGGGAGGTAAGCTGTTTCCAGTTTTGCGGTGGGTTGTGAGTATGTGCTGAGATGGGAAACAGATGTGACCTAATAGGAGGAGAAGAAAACGGAAGACAAGAGGAATTTACTGCTGAGCTGGGCCTCAGAGTACTTTTCACTGTTCAAAACAAAGAGTCAGACTAGAACAAAAAATGGCTGCCAAGTGGTCACATGAGAAAAAGTCATAAATGCAGAAAAGCATTCTCAGCATCAGCCCCATGTGGAGATATTAATAGATTGTTTTAGCACTCAAGAAGAAAAAACAGAGCTATGCGGACTGCTAGGTAACCATTTTAGTAAGGAATACCTGTATAAATCAATCTGCTCAAACACATACATTTACACACAGGTTATGACCTGCTGCATGATGGTATGCTCCCTGATGCTAAGATTGGGGTTGAGTGCTGCATGGTGGATCAATCAAAATACCGCCCGTTCATGAATCTCATTATCTAAAGTGCCAAAGAGGAAGGAAGAGTCTTACAAAGGCTTAAGATGCACTCTCCAGCCTGGTGAAATCCAGTAAGCAGATGTTTCATCAGTTAAAATATCGATCAGTTAGATAGTGAGCTGTCAGTGATGAAAGCCATTGCCTTGAGCTGCTTGCCTGCACTGCACTTAACACACTAGAGATCTTAACACAACAGGAATCTTAGCACAGCACCCAAGATTGTTCTTGACCTTGAGGAGAACTGAAGCAGCAAAGGAGAGAGCAATAGCTGCATTTGTGCACTGTATGATACCGTCTCCGATTGCATATTGATTTTTTTATAAAGCCTTTGAAATTGTAAATCGTCGGATTCTGCTGAACAAACTCTGCTCGTTTAAATTTTTGCCTTTTGATATTCATGGTTTTCCTCTAACTAAACTGTCCCAGTGGGTAAAATCATTCATGTAATATCTTTTTTAAACCTTAGGAGTCCCACAAGGCAGGATTCTGGATCATTTGCTTTTTGTCTAATACATGCTGGTGTCATGTATTCAAAACTTGCTTTTGCAATGACTTATTTTCATAAGTGGTTAGAATAATATCACTTGATAATTAATTCAAACAAAAAAGAATACAGCTCTGAACCTACTCATGAAAAAATATGCTAAACATTGCAGAAATTTACAAAAATCTTGGAGAATTCATTTATTTAAACCAAAAGTCATATTTTAAATCTATCAAGAAAGATTAAAATATAAAAGTATATCACAATCAGGCCAAATAATGTAAAAAAAAAATGTGCACTGTGGACTTGCAATCCACTATCAGCAGCTTTTAGCTAGATATCTAACAATGACATGTAACTTTAACAAGAGTAATAACAATAGTAATAACAAGGTAATTCATGTCTATTTTTTTAATTGTCCCACCTTGTTTTGCCATTTAGTATATTTTTGTGTATATGTAGTGGCTTAATTGTGGCTTCATCTACCACTATCAATAAAATTAGTTCTACAGGCCTAACTCGCCATCAAGTTTGATGTTTTCATCTCAGTGGCAATCGGAATTACAGAGAACTTCATTTACTTCCAGTATTCAATGAGTTTAGATTAGATTTTAATACTATTGAGTTTAAAAAGGTGTTTTTGTTAGATATTGATGGAAAAATCATTGTCATTGTCCATCTTATAAATGGATTCATGGCCACTCGTAGTTTTTTTAGCACCTGAAGATATCCCTCAGTAATGCAATGGCAAGATAAATTATGGGGAGCAAAATCCACACTCGTGGTTCTACATACAAATTGTCTCTTTTCAGCAACACATCAAGCTCAAGCTAACATGAGACAACAGGAGTCTGATTTAAACAACTCAAACTGGTATCTTAATTTCCTTTGTTTCCTTGCAGTGCTGCAGGAAAGCATAATACATGCTTGTCTGATTTACTTCAAATTGCTGAAACTTCATGTTGTGCTGGATCAATGTTTTGTATTGAGCAAGGACATGCATAAAATAGCCACTACTGATGAGGGAATTAAGGAGCCAATAAAGATTTAAATTTACATAAATACAAGATGAGGTAGTCCTGTCATTTATTGTTCATAGCTCTGCACCAAAATGTCATGTTAGCATCTTAAAGTTTCGTTGCCTGCAAAACCTTGGTATGTTTCAAGTTCAAGGTGGCATAAATATATATTTGTCCAGATCACAAACACATGGTAGACTGATATGTAATGATATGCACGAATAATCATTAATGTATTATGAAAAATTCTGTATGAAGAGACTGCACTTGTAATAGCAGTTGTGATAATGGTAGTGCGAGCACTTGTGTTAGCAAGGCCTCTCCATTGAACAATGTGTTATTGTTCATGGAGACATGATTATACCTCTGATTAACTTGTAGCAACATGGACATGTATCACTGGACATCTCAGCTGCACGGGATGCTCCTATATTTAATTCACTGTCTAGATATGTGCTAGACAACAGTATGAGTATAGGAGTCATAAGATACATTCATGTATATACACACATGACTAACAGCAAGAGGAAGTACCACCAAACAGACAGAAATTGGAGCAAATACAAATATGGCAAAGACCTATTTGGATTCTGCTGTGGGAATGTTTTTTAGCAAACTGCCACTCATGATCAAGTTTCACATGCTGTGTTCTTGTATAATTAATCTAAAATCTAAAATAAGCACGTTTGGTTTTTATTCTTCAAGTAGAGAAATTGTTTTCCAGTTACACACAATGAACATAAAAAAAATACATATAGTAGCCTTAATAGCCTTTCCACACCAAGTGTCAGAACGTTCTGAGAAAATGTTCTGCTGAGAAAAATTTCAGCATAACAAGAAACAAAAGAAATTGCGCTGGAAGAGTCTCTGGAAATCTTCAGCCGACAGGCCTGAAAAAAATCTTTGCAAATATTTTGACTTATCGTGTTGGTTTGGTTCGAGTAATATTCATAATGACCACACTAAATGCTAAATAAATAATAGCAGTACTAAATGTGCAGTGCAGGAGATGACATGTTTTCTTGTAACAGCCGCTGCTGGTGCCCACCCAGTTTATTGGCTGACAACTATTACATTGTACACACTTGTACCATACTGTTTTTTTCCATGCGCCTTTTTTGCTGCATCCTTCCTTCCTTCCTTCCTTTTGGAATAAAAATATCTTTGCTCAATAATTAATCACTCAGAGACCCATCCATTCATCTATGTTAACCTAGCATTCTTCTTCTTCTTCTTCTTCATGATTTAGAGTAAACTTGAAAGCAGACTAAAAGGTCACTTTGATTCTTGAACAAAATACAAAGCATGGTCATGTATATAAATCAATGTTCTGCTATAAAAGATAATCAGTGTTAGACTTGTAAAGAAAGGCCAAGTTCCAGGTCTTTTTTTTTTCAAAGCACCTTTGTTGTTCTTCAAGCACTAACCCAGACTGCAGCAGTGCCACATCCTCTGTGGAGTTTTCAGACATGTCTCTGTAACCTGACACCTGACATCATCCGGTTTATTCAGTGAAACCAGATGTAATTTCCCTCCATGTTAGAAGAAAACTCCTCCCCAGGCCTGGAGCTCCCATTGTACTTCCTCAAAATTCAGCCGATATAAACTCACCCACTGACCTACTTCAGCAGCAAAGGAAGACCAAGTCAAACTCGGAAGAATTCCCTGAGCTTTTTGACTTTTGGACTTCAGGTAAGTTTGTTTACTGCTGATCTCCTAACACTCCTAACACACAAAATCTTTTTTGCTCTTTTGTGCGTGTTGTAACTTTATTGTTTTAAACTTTAAATCAGTTTGAAAGAACTGCTGCTTTCTGATATTTTAGTATTTAAGTAAAAACAACTCAGCTGAACTGAACTTAGACATAACTCTTACTTAATTACATGAACTGATTTTCAAGACCTTGAAAGAGATTTTTCCATAAATGTTGGTTCAAATATATGCATAGCTTTTCTGCAGCTAAGAAAGTGATCAGTCTTAAAAAAGATTACAGAACAATTTTGACCCAACTGCACATTAATAGAGTCATTCTTGGAAGAGGGAGGCAGGGAGACGTAACATTTACTGGCAGCCAGTTTGAGTTCTGGAAAGTTTGACATACCAATGCAAAAAAAAAACAAAAAAACCCACACATCTGGGAATGTGAAAAAAGTCATGAATGCTAATGTTTTATGCAAAATATAAATTTATTTTCAAAACATAAGCTACCACAGGGAGAAGTCTTGTGACTCATACACAGCATTGTGCACATATGCTGAATTACTGGCATGTATCATGGGATTGCTCTATTTAAAACATAGATTTTCACCCAAAGGTGAAGCCATGCTGTGTATAATCCATGAGTGTAGGAAGCAGGAATCAAAAAGAAAAAGAAAACAAAACAAAAGGAAATATTGTTTTCTGCTCTTAGTTAAGAGAAACTCCAAGGTCAGTGACCTTTACTGGAAACAAAGCCCACAAATGCAGACTAGAAGCACAATGTATTAAAATACAAGATGGACTCAGAAAGTCCAAGAAACAAAGGCAGAGAAAAAATTTCACACTGCCTGGACTTAAAAAACCCACAGTTAAAATGTTTGAATCACTGATGAGAGCGAGAGTGAAAACATTTTCTCAGTGGAGTTCAGTGTTTGAGACTTCATCCTGTAGCTGTCATTCACGTTTGCTGTCAAACTATATCCAGCATTGTCCGGTCTGACCCTGAAAACGAAAGTGAAATTCGTTGAAAATCATATAAGAATTATCCTGAGAGTTTCCTGTCTCAAACCAAAACATGGAACAGAGGTTTGTTTCCCAAGAAGTGCAACTTAGCATTTTGTTTTTTGTCACTGTGGCATGATTGAGATAATGAAACCAACCACATGAGAGTAAACCCCTGCAGAAACACAATGCTCTCACTGGATTATAGGAAAGCATATATAGATATCGATAGATATATATATTAGCTTTTATCCTTATGACAGTCGAGTGCACACAGGAAGGTTATAAATGAAGAAGTGACCTGATTCAAACCTAAGCTTCTCCAGGAAGTTCATATGGTAAACTGTTTCTGTTTCTGAATGGGAATTTTGACTGTAACTCCTCTCTTGGACACCCATAAGATAACACTGAGATATTTTATATGCGTACACATACCCTAATTATAATGTTGTGACACTTTTGAAATATGAAAACTCTATTGTAAAAAATAAAACTTTGTTAATAAAAAAAACTTTTGAGTTTGGTATAAATAAAAACATGAAAGTGTTTTTTGTTCTTTTAGGATGTTGCCACTTGTGTGTGTGCTGTTGCTGGCTACCTCTGCGCTGGGCCGTTTTGATGAATACTCTTTGGATGCCCAGTGGGAAGAGTGGAAGAGCACACATAGGAAAGAATACAATGGCTTGGTGAGTGTGTGTTACTATTGTTTTAGAGTTAAAATAATGATAAAATTAAGAGATAGAAATAGCACAAAGAAAACTTAAATATAAGGTAGGAAATATAAAGATTTTGTTTTTAAAAAGCAGATGCTTCTTTTTAAATCTGATTTTCCTGAAAGAGGACTTCTACAAATAAAACACTAAACCTGAAAACAAAACTGAGAGCAGTATTGGTGAAGCCTTTGGTGAATACATTAATTCTAAAATGAAATAATGAAATAAAAAAATATGCACATTATGTGCTTTCCCATCAAATGTGCATATCACAGTTTCAAAACATCATTGGTTTTCCTTATCTGATGCAACTTGCTCCTTGAAAAGGAATAGACATGACTGCACAATGCTATGTTTGACTTAAAAAAAAACCTCATCCAGTCTCAGCAACATGTAGTTATTTATAATTTACATAGTTTAATACATTTGCATACACATGTGGCAAAGACTCATATTTTATTTATACACAGCATGTTCCACATCTTAGCCCAAGACAGGCTTCTGTAAGTCTGCAGGCTAAGCTGCCCTTTTTAAGGAAGCTCCACCAGTTTCAGTTATTTTGGCAGAAACGCTAACAGCGGATGAGGTAAAGCCAGAGAGTCACAGAAGGAAGCATCAGCAACATTAACAGGGAACAAATATTCTTCCCCAGTCACATTTTGTTTTATATGATCGAATCAGTTATGTTTAAACTGTTGGTAATTTTACCTCCTTACTTGATGGCAGCACTGGTTGATCTTCTTCTTTGTTTTGGCTGAAAATTAAACAGACAGAAGCTTACCTGAAGCAGGACATGCAATTTTCTGTCAGTCCAACTTTCTCATCCATAACCAGTAGATGTTTGGATCCTCCTTTAAACTTTAAATTTTTGTTTTTTTGTTTAGTATAATTCAACACTTTTCAGTTTAAAAGACTAATTCAACAACTATGGGTATTTAAATCATTATTTAATGATATTATGAAACAAGAGGAGAAAAAAAATCCTAGCATATTTTGTAATTTAGTTTTATCATTAGCTTTTTATGTGCCATATCACCAGAGCCAGAAATTTCTAACAGAGGAAAGTCCTCCACTCCTCTTTCTCGGTTTCTCTGCGGCAAAAAATTCCCTATACTCTGTTTCTCTTCCTGGCTGTGAAGAAGGGGTTGTTTGCAGTTTGCTCTTAAACCATAGCGGACTGTGATTTACTCCATGAATGCTCACTGAGCATCTGTTATCCCTCTGCTCTTCACCTCAAGCTAGAGGTCAGCACTCCACAGCTGGGGCATGTGTGTGTGTGTTTATGTCTAGTTTTCATGAGTGTGTATAGTTACATGTGCTTTGATTCATGAACTGAATGTGCGTATATAGTTTTTATAACATGTGTTTCTGTAGTGTGCAGAAAAGACATCTCTCTCTCCCCCTCATGGTGATTTTAATCAGTATTTATGCACAGGAGAGCTTTTCAACCTTCTTTGAATTGGCATCACTGATCTAATATAATCAAAGTCACCTTACCATATTTACATTTTCCATTACTGGAATGAATATCAAGATGGAAATAATGCTTATAGTTATGCTAATCATTGGTGAGATTACCTAGACTACTAAGTAGAGCATATTTGATTTTCTCAATACCAAACACTTGGCTCTATCTCACTTCCATATTATAATATTACTCTTTCGTGGATGACACATAGTGGTGGAATTTGAATAAAGGACAAACTAATGTTTTAACCCACATATGTATAATCTGTAGGGAAGATTGTTGTGTGAATGTGCACTGGTTTAATTGACCTAATTAATGAAATGGGGCTGTAACACAGACAAGCTTTTTTTTAATCTGCTAATTATAATGCAAATTTGTCCTGTTTGCCTAGATTAGTTTCTTTCAGCTGTCAGGTGTTCGTGCATGAGTGTAGAAACAAGGAAAGCAAACTTTAAGACTGGAAAAAGTGTTTCTTTTATTTTTTATAAAGATTTTTTATAAGAAAACCATTCACACCAGTTCAAAAGTGAGGCTGCATCATCATCCTAGAAAGTAAAAGTCCTCTTGTTGTTCATATTAGGAGGGTCACTGTTGTTTCTAATAATAATGGAAGCAACGAAATGATAATGACTTCTTTATAACATCTGCTATAATATTTATTTGTGATACTTTTAAAGCTTCTAAAAATGTGGATTGTTTTGTAGGTGTAAGACAGGGAGCTCTTTTTTAACTTAAGTACAGTGACGTGTACTTTTGTTCCCCTCAGGGTGAGGAGGGGATCCGCAGGGCCATTTGGGAGAAGAATATGCGCATGATTGAGGCTCACAACGAGGAGGCCGCGCTGGGCATTCACTCCTTTGAGATGGGGATGAACCATCTGGGAGACATGGTGAGTTCAATCTTGTCAAATACCAGATAAAACTTTTTATTCCATGAAGTGCATCATAATTAATGACACTGGTTTAGACTTTGTCTAAAACCTGACAAAAAGAAGAGTCAGTGGACATACCATAGGTCACACTGCTCGTCCCAGAAGCCCGTTTCTGAAAAACCAGACGGTCTTACTGGTTGTGGATCGTCATGCAGTCTGGCACATCTCTGTCCTAATCACGACTCCATGTTCACTTTTTTTACATCTTGTTTTTTGACATGTATGTGATCCCAGCACATTACATCTCTATAAGACCATCTGTCCCTATTTTTTATACATGTCACTTGCAGTGTGTAACACACCAACATAGATTTGAATATACTCAAGTACTAAATATTTTGTTTCTTCTGGTACATCTTTCATGTATGACGCTAGACACAATCAAATCCACCTTTTTGAGAAACTGGAACAGCAAATATTTTGCTTGTTTGAGTAAGATCTGGGTAATTTTCACAGTAAAAAATAGCTCCTGCATGTCACATTCATGTTTTCTTCAGCAGTTTTGGCTTTTTGCAGCTGCAGTCGGTTTGTCATCTCTGCTTTTTTTATTCACTAATGCATGCTGCAGCCCCTTGATGTGAAACTGGGTTTGGTGTCCTTAAATCAGCCGGTGTCAGTGACATGCCAGCGTGGGTTGTGACTGATGGTGGCTTTTTTTCATCAACACGGAGAGGCTTT
>NW_005187491.1:1084062-1089938 GCF_000239375.1 Pundamilia nyererei
ATTCAGTACAAGTGTTTTAGAGATAGCATTCAAATGAAATGTGTCAGTCAACACACAATTGATAGCAGCACAAGGGCACAGCTTGTGTAATGGAAACATTTAACGTGATCAAGTACAGTGTAGCATATCGCAACACGGGGCAGACCAAACAGGACAGAGGACAGAGACAATCTGCTCTGTCACAGTTCTTGGAAATCAAATCTGAAACAACAGGTTTCTTATTGGAGGAAGTTTTTGTAGATTTTAGCAGAGTAATCTACAGTTAGGATTCCTGTGGGCTCTGGCATATGATTGTTTGTCTAAAAGTTTGTGGAGAACTAAGAAAAAGTTCCTAGGGCTATTTTCAGGAAAAGTGTTAAGAGTGAAACTCAAAACCTCCGTGATTTCTGTGGGGAACTGTTACTGTTGAAGGCAGAGGCAAGAATAATGACATCAACTGGGATTTCAGTTACACATTTTATGTGTTCAGCGGCAATATCTGACATTGTTTTACACAAAGTCAAAATACATGTTTATGAAACCATCTGAAATCAGAAATGAATAGTTTTAAAAAGTTTTATGTAAGTGTAGGTGAACACCTTCATATTCATCTCTAGTTTAAATGAAAACATTCAGCAGCCTGTTGCCTTGAAAAGACTGAATGTAATTCATAATTTGTGAAGATTTTTTTTTTACTGTAACCTTGAAAAAAGAAAAAGGATTCAGAAAAATACTTGAAAAAAAGCTTGAATCTTTGCAGCGTTTATTTAAACATTTAAAGACGTAACCAGTCCCACTTAATGCTCAGATCAACACTAAAAGTAACAGGCTGTTCTCGTGGTTAATTGACTTGGTAACAAAGGCCTTCATTATTAGATGTAATTGGTCATTAAGAGCAAATTAAATAACCATTTATGTAAACAACATTCATCTGGTGGAATTGGTGAATATGCTTGTAGGAAATTTTTTACATTGTTCAACAGTTTCTTTATTCTGATAACAAATTATGATAGAAATCATTGTTATATGAGTGTCAAAAATAGGTGACTGTGATAGATAATATAAATTAGTAAAACATAAATTTGAGGGCTTGTGTGTTACGTTGTCTCCCCCTGGCAGATGTATTTGAACACACAGCCATAAACAGGATTTTTTTTTTTTTAGCTCTTGCTTTGGTGCTTGTGGTTCATGAATTATGCAGCAGACTGGTTGCAGTCTCTGCATACTAACAGCTCTGCTGCTTCATCCTGAGCTCCTTTTATGATGACTGAATTGTGTTTCTGATGTTTTCTTCATTTCAGGCAAATTTCTGTTATCGCTGAGCTCAAAGCCACAAACAACATTCAGCGATCTGATTTCAGATTTACAACGTTTTTAATTGGGGCATCTCTAAGCAGCAGAGTGAGGTGGAGCAGACTCAGATATTTCAAAATGAAGGCCAAAAAAAGAAAATACTATGCTATTATTTGTTCGTCTGAATAGGGAATAAGATTGAAATGGGTCCTTCTACTTCTAGACGCACTTTAAAGCCAAATGTATGTGGACATGTAAGCGTTTCAGAGCTATAAGCATTAACCTAGTGTTATTACATCATGCACTCCTCCAGGGAGGTTGTTCATAACATGCAGGGAAAGGGATCTGTTCCTTTTCAGGCACAGAAGCATTAGTTACACCCAACACATGTTAACAAGAATAACCTTTTCATTTAAATTCAACATAAACGTTCATCTATATTACAGCAAGTCCCTGTTTCCTGGGTGAAAGCCAAACACGATGGCGGTGTCAGTGATTCATTAGCGCTGGATGTGTCAGTCCAGACCTGTAAAAAAGACCATTTCTCACTGTGTGTCATTAACACTGTTTCAACATTACTGAACACCATAAACTGCCCAGCAGCTGATTCTATTTACAACCCAAATTCACAGCAGTTACAGAATTTCGATCAGCAAACAGAAATGGCTTTCTTTCTTTGTCAATGCGGTCACAGTCTGCCTCCCAGTGGACAGACAGGAGAAGACACAGCATTTGCTGTGATGTTGATATAATTTGTTTAAATGATTCTCCTTAATATGGTTTAAATATGCTGTTATTCCTTGATGACTGATTATTTTATGGAAAAAAACAGGCTCTCTGCAAATGGTTTGCTTAAACAATAATACCTATCAGAACAGCTGGGTATTTATTTCCTTACAATGTGCACATTTATTCCTGTTTCCTACCAACTCTGGTCTGGTCTGGGTTTCTTACATTTCTGCTGATTATAGCTTCCATGTCGGCTTAGTTTCCTCTTACTGTTGTCAGCAACAGTCCAGTCACAGTGGTATGTACATATCAAACTAAACCTCTTGCTCACCAGTCTTTCTTTGACCCCTGACAGGGCTCCTGTGGCTCCTGCTGGGCCTTTAGCTCTGCCGGGGCCCTTGAGGGGCAGTTGGCCAAGCAGACCGGGCAGCTCGTTGACCTCAGTCCTCAGAACCTGGTGGACTGTGTTACAGAGAACGACGGCTGTGGAGGAGGCTACATGACCAATGCCTTCCAGTATGTGAATGAAAATGGAGGTATTGACTCTGAAGCGGCCTACCCATATGTTGGACAGGTGAGCAACCCACTCTGCCAAACACACAACTAAACTTGAAGTAGCTTATTAATCTGAGCCTTTCACTTCAGTTCATTTCATGTCGTGAGTGCCACATTCTTTATAAACTAAGCACTTATATTTTAATATCACTGGGTGCTTGAACACATAAAGGCAAGATGGTCCAAAGCAGTCAAGCGGGGGTTTTTAAAGTAATAAACAAGTATAATTTAGTTGGTGTTTGTTGTTTTTTAAATGAGTGATTGCCCCACCTCTTCCAGTACTTAAGATAAGCTCGAAGTTGTTATGGTAACACACTCTTACAAACAAGCTTTGCACAAAAAGTCTTTTAACCTAGTTGTTATAAATAATACCCAGTAATCAGCTGTTAGCTGCAGATGCATAGATGGTGAAGAGGTTCTCACTTGGCTGTGAGGGTGTCACGTTTGTCCCCTTCACACGCTTCACCAACAACATGCAACGAGGAAGAAAATATTTCATTTTGACAGTAAAGTAGCTGCAAACATCTTACCAGAGGGAGGTGATTCAGCAGAAATGATGAAGTGGAAACTCTCCCACAGAGTGAGCATAGTTTCCTCTTTAGTCATTTGGTAATATGAGGAGGAAGTACATCTGCTCGGTAATGATAAAAATCTGCCGTCTCTCTATTGTTTGGCTAGTTGGAATTGCACCAAACACATCATGTGATATAACATGTGACAGAAGAGTCACAAGGTACTAAAACCTTGCATAGCAAGTATTTTGACTATTGATTTTATACAGCAATTATTAACGTTCTTTTATTGTCGGTTAATCAGTAGTAACCATTGGATTAAAATTCGATATTCTACCTAAATATGATTACACTGTGAGGTAAGGACATGAAAAGTAGCATCTTAAATTTCAAGAATTGACACTTTTAAAATGGGCAACAAACGGTTTTAGCATTTTCTCCTCCTTTGTCTTGCCTGCAGGATCAGACCTGCCGCTACAATGCATCAGGCATGGCAGCCCAGTGCAAAGGCTACAAGGAGATCCCAGTGGGTAATGAGCGCGCGCTGGCTGTTGCACTCTACAAAGTTGGTCCAGTGTCTGTGGGCATTGATGCACAACAGAGCAGCTTCCAGTTCTACAAGCATGGTCAGTGAACTTCTCATATGTCTGGTCAGATGAAATTATTATCTGCACCTACTTCATATAAGGGAAGGAAAGTGTGTTGAATAAAATCCTAGAATTTAAGGGCCTGTTTAGTCAGGATTTCTTCATTAAGTATGAATTAAATCACCTAAACATGGAGTTCACACCTAGTAAAACTAGTAAAACAATTAAACATAACACATCAACAGCTTTCTGGTTATATTCAGCATTAAAAAGTGTGCGAGGTACATCGTTTATGCACAGTTCACTAATGCAGCTCACTCTTTTTTCTCTCTCTCTCTGTTGTGAACCCAGGTGTTTACTACGATCCCAACTGTAACAAAGATGACGTCAATCATGCCGTACTGGCAGTAGGCTATGGAGTGAACACCAAGGGGAAGAAGTACTGGATTGTCAAGAACAGGTGGGACATGTCACTTGTCTGAATGGCATCAGGTGGCTCAAATGTCCACTAAAATTAAGTGTTGGTTGGTTGTTGTTTTCATGTCATCTGTCAAAATTATAAGCTGAAATGCTGTTTGACTCCTGGCGATATTTCATTGTCTCTGTCGTTCCATCTTGACTCTATCTTTTGTCTTTTCTTCACAGCTGGGGTGAGGAATGGGGCAACAAGGGATACATCCTGATGGCACGTAACCGTGGCAACCTCTGCGGCATCACCAACCTCGCTAGCTACCCCATCTTGTGAAGAGATTAGGGAAAATGAACGGGCTTTGCTTAGACTACTATAAGACGAATATACACTTGGAAATGTTCAGATTAAATGCTCATTTCAACACATCCGCAACCACTACAGTACAATATGTTTGTTTACAGTCTTTTCTAACAGGAAATGGAATTTGGAGATAACGAACAGGTTCACTGAAAACAGGCATTAAATGTTTTGAGTCTTACATTTAAAAAAACACTTTTAAACCCTGGAGTTATCTCATGCTTGCAGACCTCTGCTGTGCTCTGGTTAATAAAGAAACACATACAGTTTATTGTAACTCTAGAGCATGCTGTTGAATAAACCTAAGCCAGCACACAGGCTTGTTTTATGCTGAAGTCGCAAGTTAAATCTACATATCTACATGGCACAACATACTTTTTCTTTTTACAGTATTTGACTGGTAGTCAGTGATAGTTTCAGTCCCTACTTTTACTTGCTTTCTGTGTGAAAAAAGACAGGAAACATTGCTGTGCAATGGGAGCTACTCCTTTCCTGCTGGTAGTGTGAGTTCCTATAACTATTTTCTCTTGTGATCACAAGGACTTGTCGTTCTGTTCTGATTACATTGTAAACAGATGTTTTCTATGAAATTGAATAAAGGGTTCATTTTGACTTTGAATGCCTCATTTTTTTATGTTTTTGTAAAAAACATTTTATGGAATTTTTACAAAAACACAAACAAATATGGGAATAAGTTATGTAAGGATCAGGATATGCACTCAAAAATACTTTCCAATGGTTCTACTCCATGTGGGCACTAAAGTAAGTCAGATGAAAGGATTTAACTGTACAATAATTCAATGATACACCACAACATGATAAACTATAATCATATGATATGCTCAAACCCTGTGTGTTACATTTCCAGATTTTCTAAACAGCCTCACATTCCATAAAACTGTAAATGAGCTGCTGTCAGATCATGTTGGATAATACTGGCAGCTTATACTGAAATCATGTCCTTTGCTTCTATCACCCACCGGTTGAAGCAGATTATGATTTTATGCCATTCTGAGGCAATAGAATATAATAGAATATTAGAATATTAGTCACTGAGATCAAATGAAAACTCAAAGGAAATATTGTAGGAAATAACTTTGTCAGCTTGGTCGAATTTGTAATTTCAAGAAAGGAATTCTGGCATATGAAACATGACTGTGAGATACCTTCTTTGACAAAGCGATGTGCTTCTGTTGTGTTTATTCTGAACTTTAATCTTGCCTCTGCCATACTAATATAAAACAGAAACACAACTCTCAGTCTAATAAGAAGCTAAACTAAAACATAAAATAATAACGAGGAAACCCCAATCTGGAAATAAACCCAACTACACTGAACTAAAGATAAATAACTTAATAAATTAAAACTAAAAAACTTGATTGCTCCTAGGGTGTAATGAAAATGCTAAATGTGGGAAGTAAGACACTTTTAATGTGTAATAAAATGCTGAGT
>NW_005187491.1:1090460-1100943 GCF_000239375.1 Pundamilia nyererei
CTTATGTAATTACACCATTGACAGGAAGGCTGTGCTGTACAACTACGCTGTAGCATTTGTTTAGTAAAACAATTTGAAAGTAATATAAAACCGGAATTCTTCGTTTTTGTATTTGTATTTATGAAACTGACAACAAAACGAAGTGGAAAAAAGAGCCAGTCAAAGTGCTTTTGGGGTAAAAGTCCAAGTAAAAATTGAATAGATGGCTTACTTAAATCGCATACATTAGTATGAGAAGCCTGATGAGTTATAAATTCTGGTTAAAAAATATTATATATATCATATTACATTTAGGTTCTACACTGAGGGTATTGTGTGTGTTGTTTGAAGAGGGTCCTTTCCCCAGCTGGGAACTGTACCAGGTGGACCTTCATATTCATGGATGTACTTCTTGCTTGTTCATAAGTTTCACTTCAGGCCTTGTGACTGTGGCGTCATTTTGAAAATTTTGCACAACCTTAAATATGTGGAAGTTATACTTGAGACTTCTCTTAACACTCAGACACTAAAGACACAGTGATCTGTGCAAAAAGTTGTTTTTTTTTAAGTGACTTTTGCTATGTAGATGAGGCCAATGAGCCATCTCAGTATAAAACCCCTGGAGACAACATCAGCACCAATTATAATCTGGTAGCATACTTGAACACTCAGTTCAAACAGAAGTGTTCAGTGGAATCACTTCACTGTCTTTAGTTTTGTATATTTGCTCTTAGTCATTGTAAGAAAACTGAGCAAACACTCTCCCTTTTTGTATTTTGAGGCCTGTTTGTTGATTCTTGTATGCCTTTTTCAGCTTGTTGCCAGCCCTTCTGATAACAAGTGACGTAAACCAACATTTACAATCATGTTTTTCCGCGTTCTGACTGAGAAGCAGATCAAGACAGTGAAATTGTGAAAAAAAGGCCTTTTAATTTGGGAAAAATTACCATGTATGAATCTAGGAAAATAGTTGTGGCTTCTGTTAACCTTTTAGAGTAAATGTTGGATTTTAATAAGAAGAATTAAATATCAGGGGCTCTCATAAACAAGTTCAGTTGTGCTCATATTTCACTAAATGCCTATTCTTTGTTTTGATTTCCATCTTTTTGTTGTTTTCTTTTTGTCAACATGTAACACAACTCTGAAAATATTTTGGCCTGTGTCGTGCCAGAGTCTCTATGTGTGGTTTTTATGAAACTAAGGTCTGTTTCTGACTGGAAACTTGAGCTCTTTGCCAGGCAGGTTGTTTTCTCAGTGTGTTAGTGAGCATCAGTCTCATCAAAGGTCAGGTGACATCCTGTCTTCTCGTGTCATCGTCTATGTTTGTGTGTTTGCAGGCCTGCTGTTGCTGCTCATCTACCTGTGTGCCGGGGTAGCAGCCATGTTTGAATCCACACTGGACGCACACTGGGAGCTGTGGAAGAAGACACATGGGAAGAGCTACAAAAATGATGTATGTGACAAAAAGTAGTAATAAATATTTTTTTGAAGTGTTATATTTGTATAGACAAACTCTGCACAAGGCTTATAATTAACTTATACAGCATTTTCACCTCATCTGCTCTTTCTTTATGTGAGGTGGAGAATGCTCACCGCCGGGAGCTGTGGGAGAATAACCTGAAGATGATTACCGTGCACAACCTGGAGGCCTCAATGGGACTTCACACCTATGAACTGGGCATGAATCACATGGGAGACCTGGTGAGACACTCTCTTGCTTCACTAATGTTTTTGACTTATGATATTTTTTATTCATTAATGGTGATTGTATTAATGATGTTGAAAAGGTCAACAGGATCAAAGCTGATCCATATTGAAGAGTAGCTGGGTGTGTGATGGATGATAGATTACTGGCAGAAAACTGAGGCTACAAGTGGCTCAAAAGTCTTTGTGTTCAGACCCAACAGAGTTATGTCAAAACACTTGACCATCATTTTCCACATAAAACCTCCACAGTGATGCTGGCTCAAAACCTCATGCCACAGTTATATGATCAGTTTCCACCTGCCCCTCAAAATACTTTTTTCACTTCCTGCGTTTACATCTACACTTCTGCAGCTCACATTTTTAGCTTCTGTAGAAGCACCCTTTCTTCCCTTGTTGCCTTCTCTCACGTTTAAGCTAATGAATGAGAAACTAGAAGTTTACATCAAGAAATATCTCGAGCTTTATGACCCAAAAATTAAGTCTGGTGAGATGGAGCTCTGGAAAATTATTCTTGAGGTGAAAAGTCTACACTGTTAAAAAAAAAAATCCTAGAAAAACAGTAATATTCCTGCAGCTGGGGCGCCAAAGTAATAACATACAATAACAGAAAATAACTTTCTCATAAAAATACAGTTATTTTCAGTAATGATAATACAGTTTGTTGCCCTAATTTTACATGGGATTTTGCCTTTCTCAAGTGCTTTTAAACATTAAATTAGGAACATTTTAATGTGATCAAACAATGAAATTACCTATAAACAAGGTCAATGAATGTGGCAATATGAATAACAATACTTAAATGTACAGAAACATACTGTTAACAGTTGGTTTAAATAATAATGGATTGCATACCCTGGCACAGACTGAGAGAGGCGAGGCTGCCATATCGCACCATCTGGCCATCACCAGTAGGTGAAGAGTCTTGACCAAGGACACAATGACCAAGAGTGTCCGAGCAGGGGCTTGAAACAGCAACCTTGTGATTACAAGGCGAACTGCCAACGCTTGAGCCACGATGGCCCTAAGTAGCAATAATAGTAATAATTATTTTATGTAAACAACGTTTATAGGAATCATGTTATATATTTTGCCATAGCATTACATTTGAATTCAACAGTTCAATCCTTCAAATAACGGACAAATATCTGTGCAATCATGATACATTTGTGAATGTATTTTAACAATCTATATATGCATATGTACAGACAAAAAACAAAAAAATTATGTTTTATTACATTTACAGTGATTTTACGTTAATTTACATTTGAAATGTGAAATCACAGTCGTTTTATGTAAATTTAATGATATTCTAGAAGAACAGAACGAAACTGTAAAATACAAGTAAAATACTTTTATATTAGGACTTGTTCGTACAGTGTAGCTTAAATCAAAAAGACAGCCACCATGGCCTTTTGTTGTCTTGCAACATGTTTGGTCTTCCTGTTGACACATCCTGTTAGTGCTTGGAGCGGCACTTGATGCACCACAATGTTTTTACAGCTTCAGCTGCCTGCAGCTTGGTTAGTAGTTGGATTAGATGCAAAGTTTGATTATGAAATTAAACATCAAAATGGCTCTAATGAAGTCAGGGAGATTATAACATATAAATATTGCATAGGGGAGATTTATATGAAAAATTAAAGCTTTTAGAAAGTTTATAAAGCACATTGAAGTTGAAAACTTTGATAACTGTCTGCCAGCTGTGACTGGCTTTTGTTTCTTATTTCATCATTGCCATTTTCTTTCTCATAGACAGAAGAAGAGATCATGCAGTTTTTTGCCAGTCTCACTCCTCCCACTGACATCCAGAGGGCGCCGTCTCCCTTTGCAGGGGCATCAGGTTCTGGCATACCAGACACCATGGACTGGAGAGAGAAGGGTTGTGTCACCAAAGTCAAGATGCAGGTAAAAAAAAAAAAAGAAAAGAAGAGGGCATTTCAATCAATGTATATGTATTAGTGCTGCTGAGAAGAGCAAAAACATTTGATGTCTCATAGCCACACAGGCAGTAGTGTCAACATATCCCCCATTCATCCTGTTCCTTATTCTTTGAAAAGGTTCATGTTTACACAGGATGTCATTACCACAGTTGCTAGTTTAGCAATTATTTGGTCACATCCATTTGTCTTGGTGCAAAGAAGGTGGGTAGCACGGTCTTACAGGGTTTTTTTTTTAACCTAGATACTTTCAAAACTGTCTCGTTATCTTAGTTTTTGGATGATTAATATACAAAAATTAAGGTGAAATAAGGAAATATATGTCTTAATGTTCTGCCTTTTCTTTCTGTATGTAAATAGTCCATTCCAAAGCTTCACTTTATTTGTCTCTAGAAACGTTTAGTGCTAAAATATGCATTACTTTAGGGTATTTTAAATCCATATGACTTTCTGTGCTGAAATTGCTTTGCGTGGAGTCTAAAGGGAAAAATCATAAAGATAAAAATAATAATTTTAAAAGAAAGAAACAGATTTTGATGCCCAATTTATTATTAACTTGTGTTGTGCAGATGAATATCATTTAACCAGAGACACACACATATTGATTTTGGCATTGCTTCTGTTCTGTGCAACGCGGTAAATGTAACTGACCAAAAAACATTCTCATTTAGTCACTTGAGTGCTTTAACCTCCTACACCCTGCTGGACCCTTGCTTCACCAACACCTCTACAAACGCCTGTTGAGCTGCCAAACACAGAAATGTGTAAAATGATGCACAAGGAATTTATTCTATTTCTGTCTGATGTAGTGACAAGCTACAGGAACATTGTTGAAGGGGGATTTTTCACTCTGTCTTTATTTATTATTATATCAATGAATTGTATATATTAAATCAAAATCAAGATGGATTTCTTTATGGATTTCTAAGAAGTGTGGAAAGAGACCAGAAAGGAAAACTCAAGCAACAGAACTAATATAAAGAACACCTTTGTTGCCAGACCAGTGTGTTTCAGCTTGTTTATTTTGTCACAGCTACAAGTGCAGTCAGATGTGTAATTTGGGGTCAAAGTTTTACAACCGTAATTCCAAAGGTGTTGGGATGCTGTGTAAAATACCTTTTGCTAGTTAGTCTAATTATTTTCAAAACTTTCGTTGCCTCCATCCCAACATTTTTGAGACATCTTTTGCTGCCATGAAATTCAAAATTGAATTCATATTTGTCATGAAATTGTAAAATGTCTCAGTTTCAACATTTGACATGTTGAACGAAATAGGGGATTTGCAAATCACTGCATGACTTTTTTTTGTAGTTGGTATTGTAAAAAAGTGCATCAGTGCTATTAAGATGGACATTTAGAGGAATACTGAGAATATAAGCATATTTGTATTTTAGATCCTATGGGTTTGTTTGTTTTTATCTTAGGGTGCTTGTGGGTCTTGCTGGGCCTTCAGTGCTGCAGGGGCCCTGGAAGGCCAGTTAGCCAAGAGTACAGGAAAGCTGGTGGATCTCAGTCCTCAAAACCTGGTGGATTGTTCCGGCAAATATGGCAACCACGGCTGCAACGGAGGCTTCATGACCCGAGCTTTCCAGTATGTCATCGACAACCACGGAATCGACTCTGATGCTTCATACCCATATACAGGACGTGTAAGTAAACACACAACTTTTATGTGGCCCTATAAGCACACTTTTGTGCTAAAAGAACATACCTACGTACTTAACTGATGTTTTCAGCTATAATATTAGTGATAGGTGAATGTTCATAAGGTAAAACCAAAACATCTGACTTCATTATTTACAGTAAAAATTGAGTAGACAGGAGCAAAGCTACTTTATTTTTTATTTAATCTAAGGAATGTTACTATTTTTTAATATGTTTATATAATGTTAGTTTATGTTGTCTTTGTCTAATTTTCAATTAAATATTGTGTTTAAATGATTTTCAGTCATCATATTCTGTTTTATTTTTGTTGTTCATACAATGTGAACAAATGTCTGTGAAGGTTCTCAGTCATCCAGGTCATCGTAGTCAAAGGAGCTTGGAAAGAAAAGCGTCTGGACTTCTTTAAGTTGCTTGAAGACGTTTCACCTCTCATCCGATTAGAGGATCATCAGGGGGTCCTTTTGTCCCTCTGTGGGGGGATACTCCCACTAGGTTTATATCTGGGACTCTCCACCATTTGACCTTAGAACTGAAGAAGCTTCTTGGATGAGAGGTGAAACGTCTTCAAGCACCTTAAAGAAGTCCAGACGCTTTTCTTTCCAAGCTCCTTTGACCAATGTGAACAAAGTTTTGCAAAAAAAATAATAAACACAGGACTCTAACACAAGCTTTACAAAACCCTGTATGAGACACCTAGGTGGGTGTATAAAAACCAGCAAGAAGTTGAGTCCGATCCTTCAGGCTGTAGACAGCAACACTCACACTTGTCTGTGGTCAGCTGTTAACGTCTCTTTGGAGCAACAATAAATTAATCGGAGCGGACAACATGTTTGTCCTCCAGGCTTTATGTAGTTCGCTGTTGTTTGTGTGGAGGAGGCCAGTTCTGAGACGATTCAGCAGACTGTTCCAGCCTCACGGGGGTGGCGATGTTTTTAATTTTAGAAAAAGATATTTGAAAAAGCAACTTTTTGATGTTAAATATTCTATAAGTATAGTGACCAACAATATTAAATATGGACATGACAATATGTGTGTATTTTGAAAAAATCTTTAGGTTTAGTTTTGTCCTGAAGTACAAATTATGAAACCACTGACTTTCTCTTTTATGAGTGAGGTGCAGTTCAGTCAAGGGAGAGCCTGTTTTCCAGTGTCTGGTGACTAAAGGGGTGGTTTAAAAAAAACTGCAGCTCATAATCCAAAATAATCCACAACTTTGCCAAAGTATCATTCATATGTAAAATGTCACATTAGAATGGGCAAGTAGAGCAAGCTCAAGGACTGCTCTGCTGGTTGGTGTCACTTCTAGTGGTATGAGGTCCCATCTCCCAGTTTGTTCAGTTCTGTCTAAGGCCTGCCTTGTATGTTTTTAAACAAGAATAATTTAAGATTTTTATTTTTTTTATTTTTTTTCCTGACTGCATCAGATCCTTTAACATTTTGTCCTTTAACTTCAGGATGATCAGTGCCACTACAACCCAGCAACCCGTGCTGCCAACTGCTCCAGTTACCAGTTTCTGCCTGAAGGGGACGAGAACGCTCTGAAGCAGGGTCTTGCTACCGTTGGACCCATTTCAGTGGCAATTGATGCTAGGCGGCCCAGATTTAGTTTCTATAGAAGTGGTAAGATACACTTCGTCAGGTGTCAAGTGTACTCTTGTCTATTAATATGGAAAAATAGTTTTGAGAAGTTTGGAGGAATGAAGATGTTTCGAGAAAAGCTTGAATTAATAAAACTTTATTGGAAATTATTGTTTTTTGCTTTTTGGAATGTTACAATGAGATTGGTAATTCTTTTTATCATTTCAGGAGTGTATAATGACCCATCATGCACACAAAAGGTGAATCACGGTGTGTTGGCAGTGGGCTACGGTACTCTGAATGGACAAGACTACTGGCTCGTAAAGAACAGGTGAGACATTTTCACTCCACTGATTTCTTTGGAATCTGGGTTATATATACAAAGTGATTTTATAGACAGGGCTTCTATTGTCTTCCACTATCTGTTCACTTATGTGGTGCATTCTGGGAGGACTCTACAAGACAAACAGGAAATGAAAGAGAGAAGTCAGCGCTTTTTAGGAAAGTACATATCATTAACATGCAAAGACTGATTGTTACATTCTGTTCAGACTTTCAGTTTTTGCTGACAGGACTAAAGTGGATTTCTTTAAATTATATATATTTTTAAACTTAAGCAATAACTCTCCAGACTGTTGGGCTGCGATATACCAGTTGGCCTCCATCATTAAATTAAAGTTTAATCAAACATTAGTTATTCCATGGAAACATCAAGACTTCAAAAGAATACAGCCAATCAAAAGTTTGAACATACCCATGTATATAAGTTTCCTATCTGTATTAATAATTAACCATGCACTGCACCTAGTTAAATGTAAAGAAGAAGAAGAAGAAGAAGAAGAAGAAGAAGAAGAAAGACAGCTTTGTTAATGTTTATTCATAGATTAAAACAAAACAACCAGCTGCTGAATGACATGTGGAGTTTTAAAAACTGTTTAATTTCATCAATGAGCTATTATTTCATAATGATTTTTTTTTTTTTAATTTTACTCTCCAGCTGGGGAACAACCTTCGGAGATCAGGGATACATCCGGATGGCACGCAACACAGGCAACCAGTGTGGCATCGCTTTGTATCCCTGCTACCCCGTCATGTAACTACAGTGTGCACTGAAATTAAATTCTTGCAAAAAAAAAAAAAAATTCATATATGATGACCCTTTTTTATATGATCACCTCGAAGCTGTAGTTTTTTATCTTCAAAAACTACAGCTTCAAACTAACGCCTTTTGGTGCTTCTCTTGAGAAATGATATCTTGAGGAGGAAGCATTATATTTTCTTTGGCTTGTGACATTGTGGAAATGCTAATGTTTCTATCTCTGTGTGTGAGTGCTTGTTTAAGAGTCTTTTTGTATGTTTTTTTTCTTCTGACCCTCTTCTCAAAGCTCAAGCTGCTTTCCGAAAAAGTCTCCTTAAAAGTCAAGATTCAGCAATTTCATTAAAAGATTTCATTTTTATAAGTTAGTGAGAAATATTTATCCCCAATGTTTACTGGGGAATTACAGAATACATGAAAATGTATTTTGTAACGTATTCTTTTACGTTACTCAATGAGAGTAACGTATTTTGAATACTTTGGATTACTTAATATATTATCATGCTTTTTACAACTACATGAATGTACTATTGCTAGTGATTTATTACTATTACTGAAGGTTATTCACCATACCAAAACCAACAGGATTTTTACATTTTAATATAAAATGAGTATCAGTAGGATGCACATTATGTATGTCGTATAGAAAACAATTCTGCGCGTATATAAAACAGGTCCGTGGCTCCGAACCATAAAAAAGGGTCCTCTGGCTAATACGGTGGGTTCCGTGTCGGCTCATAGCTGAAAACTAGCTTTACTTTGTTGTCTGGGTCAACTTTGCTAGCGAGAGACAGAGAGAGACGTTGAAAGGCTGCTCCAATGGAACTTACTGTTTCGGAGGAAAACACAAACACAGTGTACAGTCGAGTCTTAATAGCGTACTTACAAATGGGCTCCTCAGGCATTCTTTTTGGCTGCAATGGTTATTATTATATTTAGATGCTTCCAGCTCCCTTTTCTGGTCGGTGAATCTCGTACTTTTCAACTCTTTTTCTCCCTCCTCGCGCTCACAGACACATTCCACCGGCCTGGAATTCCCAAAAATAGAGATGGCATAGCCCAACATATGAAACAGAAAAATACCGCCGTGTAATCCATTCATTTCAACAAAGTAACTGTATTCTGAATACTACCTTTTTAAACGGTAACTGTAACGGAATAAAGTCACTCGTATTTTGTATTTTAAATACGTAACGGCGGTACATGTATTCCATTACACTCCAATACTGTGGTTATCATTAACTACTAAATCAGGGGGTAACCAGAAGTACAGACGTCTGTCCAAGGCTACAAGGTTTCATTAAAAATATGTTTATATCTATTGTAAAAAGCTGTGACTTTACCGGATGTTTAGCGCTGGACAATTGTATATTTTTTGACTGCTGCATTGTTGTTGATACTGATATTATGTAACCTGACTCAATATAAAAATAAAACATTGTCCAAAAATCTGGTTCCTTATTCACAAAATAAAGGACACGGAATTATAATATGTAAATTTATAGATGTTACGGTGATGGGTCTGTTACTGAGCATTTATGTTTTTGGACTTCTGGCCTTGTTTTCTTACGATGGTAGCGATTTATGTTTCTTAGTCCTTTTCTGGTATTATTTAGTTTCCCGGTTTAATCATTTAGATTTCTGGTTCTTAATTACTTTGAGTTAGTTCCCTTTTGTTCCCTCTCGTTTGTCTTTGTGTATCTTTATTATGTGAGTCTCCCTTTGTCCCTCGTCAGATCCTTGTCATGTTCATCATCCATCATGTTTCAGGTCTCAGGTTTCCTTGTTCCAGGTACCTTGTGTTTAGTTTTCGCAGTTTAGTTTTTGTTGGTTTAATCTTAGTCTCCCTTTTGCTTTGGTTGTATTTTGTGCAGTCAAAAATAAAAAGCTCACTTTCATTTTTGACTGCAGTCCAGTACCATGTCTTTAGTCTGCATTTGGGTCCACACTCTGTCCACTCTCCACACAGTCTGCCATCACAGACCTGACAAAGGGGGGAATATGTATTTATGTAAATATGCCTGGGAGGTTGAGGGTTTTAACTGATCAGGTACTGAATTGTGCATGTTATACAGCATTTTTGTTAAACAAAAAGGACGTTTAAAAAGAAGAGTTGCTTTCGTGAGGGTGTTTTCTTATTTTTGGATCAAATAAAAAATAAATCAGATTTCAGAGCAGCTACTGGTGCTGGAGTTGGTCCTTAAAACCCACATATCTGTCCTGCTAACACCTTGAACAAGGTCAGGATAAAGTCAACAGACTGCAGTGTTGGGTTACAAATGAGTCATTTTTAATTTTTTTAGTGCAAAATCACAACAAACAATTTTCACATGAGGTATTCAAAGGGATTTTCTTTGGTTGTTGATACAAAATGTCCCACCATGATTGACGTTTAAAGTTTTGTATATCTTTTTTTAAAGCCTTTGGTTGGTTAGCCACATTCATTAGCAAGGCAAGTTTATTCATATAGCACAATTCAACCACAAGGTAATTCAAAGTGGTTTACAGAGACATTAAAAAA
>NW_005187491.1:1116641-1133318 GCF_000239375.1 Pundamilia nyererei
CAACTGATATAAGATGCGGTAAGCTGAACACAGCTTCGACCGTCTGTTTGTTGAAAAATAGTAACGGACCACATTTTCTTGTTAGTAACTGTAACGGCGCTGTTACGATAGGAATAGTAATTAGTTAGATTACTCGTTACTGAAAAAGTAACGCCGTTACTTGTAACGCTGTTATTCCCATCACTGTACCTTTCTGATGTGACGTTGTTGTCCTTGGCTCTCTTACCCTCCCGCTCTGTTCCTGTGCTACTGCGAGTTTAACTACCGCCCCTCCCCCCTCTGCCCAGCGCAAGCACAAGGCTCGCATGCGGAGTGAAGCGGAAAAACAGTGCGAGAGAAAGGGTGAGAGAAAGAAAACAAAAACACGCCTTGCCTCGTTCACTTCAAAGAGTCGGCTCAAAGAGCAATTTCGGTCGCGACTGACACATCACTATTTGCTATGTAGATGAGGCCAATGAGCCACCTTGGTATGAAACCCCTGAAGACAACATCAGCACCAATTACAGCCTGGTAAGATGCTTAAACTCTGAGTTCAAACAGCAGTTTTCAGTGGAATCACTTCAATGTCTACAGTTTTGTATGTTTCATCTTAGTCATTGTAAGAAAACTTTCCAAACACTCTCCCTTTTGTATTTTGAGACCTTTTTGTTGATTCTAGTACATGCTGATATGTTTATGCCCTGTTTCTGAGACACAGAGGTGACCTAGATCAGTTTGGTTTGGATTTATTGCCAGCAATCTGATAACAAGTGACGTAAACCAATATTTACAATTGTGTTTTGTCCCCATTCTGAGAATTAGAGACAGTAAAATTGTGAAAAAAATGCCTTTTCATTTGAGAAAAATAACCATGGATGTATCTAGAAAAATAATTGTGGCCTCTTTTGACTCTTTAGAGTTGCTAAACGCCTATCTCCATCTTTTTGTTGTTTTCTTTTTGTTAGTATGTAAAACAGCACTGAAAATATTTTGGCCTGTGTCGTGCCAGAGTCTCTATGTGTGGTTTTTATGAAACTAAGGTCTGTTTCTGACTGGAAACCTGAACTTTCTGGCAGGCAGGTTGTTTTCTCAGTGTGTTAGTGAGCATCAGTCTCATCAAAAGTCAGGTGACATCCTGTCTTCTCGTGTCATCGTCTATGTTTGTGTGTTTGCAGGCCTGCTGTTGCTGCTCATCTCCCTGTGTGCCGGGGCAGCAGCCATGTTTGAATCCACACTGGACGCACACTGGGAGCTGTGGAAGAAGACACATGGGAAGAGCTACAAAAAAGATGTATGTGACAAAAAGTAGTAGTAATAAATATTTTTTTGAAGTTTTATATTTGTATGGACAAATTCTGCACAAGGCTTATAATTAACTTATACAGCATTTTCACCTCATCTGCTCTTTCTTTATGTGAGGTGGAGGATGCTCACCGCCGCAAGCTGTGGGAGAATAACCTGAAGATGATTACCGTGCACAACCTGGAGGCCTCAATGGGACTTCACACCTATGAACTGGGCATGAATCACATGGGAGACCTGGTGAGACACTCTCTTGCTTCATTAATGTTTTTGACTTATGATATATTTTATTCATTAATGGTGATTGTATTAATGATGTTGAAACGGTCAACAGAATTAAAGCTGATCTGTCTTAAAGAGTAGCTATGATGACAGATTACTGGCACTTCATGTTTCTGGTTTCCCTATTTTTGTTTTCTGAGTTCCCCTTTCTCTGTCTTTATGTTCCGTGTCAGTTTTCATGTTTCAGTGTCTTCATATTTTGTATTTAGTGTCTTTTGGGTGCTTTATCAATTAATGCAGGCTAGATACCTCTAACAAAAACAAATACAAGTCAAGCAGGCTAATATTAAACATATGTTGGGGCACACATGTATAGTTTCACATTGCTAATTTTATCTCAGGTGTCTTAATTTATTCGGTTAGCATTCATAACATTTCGATATGCTGTGGTAACACTTAAACTGAGTTAAAAAAAACTATCAAATATTCAAAAAATAAATGATGGTACCTTTGCTTTAACTTTCTGCAGAATGTAAATTAGCAACATTAACTGGTAAAGCACCAAGCTTTACCTTTAACCCTTTGGCTCTTCTAACCTTTCTTTCCTGATTAGCTGCAGAGATTTGGTTCTGGCCTTTGAGACTTGACTGGAGTAATGAGATGATTTCTCCTCTTAGCTCAAATAATCATCATCATCTATTCTCCAGTCAAGACCCTACAGTATATTCCTGAGCTAACTTAATGAATAACCAAAGCACTCAGACTGCATACTGGAATCTCAACCGTTGTCTGGTCAGTGACCTGCTTCACCTAGTCTATGTTGGAGAATGTTTTTGAGCATTCAGACAGAACTGAGTCCATTCTGTTTATTTATTGACTTCATCTATACCAAAAGAAACAAATTTGATTCCTGAGAGGAATCAGATTTGAAAAGGACAGACACAGATTACTGTATATAAAGTGGACAGTGAAACATGTTTACCTTTTTTTAACACATTGGTTTTACTTTGCATACTGTCAAGAGTGTTATCAGGGAATTTTTTTAATATGTGCTCATGAAAATCTGAAATGGTAGTTATTTGTTTACATATGATCTCGTGCAACAGCAGGAACAGCAAACTGAAACTGTTCTCTTTTTTGACTGCTCTCTCCATTCAATCAATATTAAAAAGGCTCTTATTGTCCTGGAGAGGTTATCCACAATCAACAAATAATTAGTTTGAGGGGAAAAATTTTTTTTTAAATGTTCCCAGTTTTGGGAACATATAAAATGATTGTAGCAAAAATCAACAAAAACTTGAATAATAATATAGCATTTTCATGAATTAAAAATGTCAAGTGTTTTTTATTATTTAATTGAAAGCGACATCAAAAAACTGCCAAAATAATCCTACATCCATTAAATGAACTGGAATTTCCGCATTCAGACAGAAAAGGCTGATTGTAACAGATATTTGTGTCTCATTCCATAATTTGTGTTCTTCCTCATAGACAGAAGAAGAGATCCTGCAGTCTTTTGCAACTCTCAAACCTCCCACTGGCATCCAGAGGGCGCCATCTCCCTTTGCAGGGGCATCAGGTTCTGGCATTCCAGACACTGTGGACTGGAGAGAGAAGGGTTATGTCACCAGTGTCAAGATGCAGGTAAAAAAAAGAGGTCATTTAAATCAGGGTTTGTGTATTAAGTGCTGCTGAGAAGAATCAGTTCATGTTTGCACGAGAAGAATTTCACCATATCCACTTTTACTACTACGAAGAAGATGACTGCCTCTCGTTTACTGAACCCTGAAAGTTCTCTGGGGGTTTTTTGTTTGTTATTTTTTTATGTTGTTTCATAGTTTTACATCCCAAAAAAGGTGTAACACTGTTGAAAAAAAAAAAACCGCAATAATTTGCAAATCTCATAAACCTGTACTGTATTCACACTAGAACATAGCAATCATCACTGTTTTAAAGCAGTGCATATTTATTTATTTATATTTTTGCATTTTTTATATGATATGATAAGATTATAAAATAAATCATGTATGTTAGAAAACAGGATATTGAGATGTTCAAAGTCTTTACAATTTTGTGTTGAGGAACATTCTTCTAAAAATATTTCACAGTTCATATAAGCAGTTTTTGCTGAAAAAAATTGGTGAACCCCTGACAGTCTTTACTTCTGACAAACTCTGCCTCTCTAAGATGTTTTTAATGCCCAATCATATTACTGACCTGTTGCCAGTAACCTTATTATTTGAAAAGTGTTCTTCCAGCTGTTTCTTTGTAGCCTTCCCAGCCTTTGGTTGTCAGTGGCCTAAATTTTTTGAGACAACGTTTGCTAACATGAAATGTAGAATGAGCTAATATCTGACATGAAATAGTATGAAATAGTTTTTATGTTCTACTATAAATGAAATATTGGATTTGAAAATCTTTGCATTCTGTTTGTATTTACATTTTACACAGCGGTCCAATATTTTTGGAATTGGAGTTATAAAAAGTGCTTCTGTGCTCTTAAAGTGGACATTTAGAGGAAGACTTAAGAATATGAGCATGACATTAGTTTTTTTTTTTTTATTCAGGGTGCTTGTGGAGCTTGCTGGGCCTTCAGTGTTGCAGGGGCCCTGGAAGGTCAGTTAGCCAAGACAACAGGAAAGTTGGTGGATCTCAGTCCCCAAAACCTGGTGGATTGTTCTGGCAAATATGGTAACGAAGGCTGCAACGGAGGCTACATAGACCGAGCTTTCCAATATGTCATCGACAACCACGGAATTGACTCTGATGCTTCATACCCATATACAGGACATGTAAGTAAACATACATGCATGTGTGACCTCATGTGCACACTTCTGTGCTAAAAGAACATTCAGCACTTATTTAAGTGATAATTCCAAGGCAAAAACAAAATCTCAGTTAAAACAGTAATTCATCACAATCCCTGTCACCCTCCTTTCATTAATCAGCCATCTCCAGGTTAGTAGGGACAAATATAATTAATACAAATATTAAACATATGAGAAGCAAGTACCCCTAAGAAAGGTACTTTCCTCAGCAACTCTACACACCGCTCCCCGGACACTGTATTGGTGGTTGCTTCACTGAGAGAATGATTAAATGCAGTGGACTAATTTCCAATGGGATTAATAAAGTGTATCTCCTTCTTCGTTAACAGAAGGCCAAATATCAAAATTCATTATTTACAACAAAAATGGAGTAGACAGTAGCAAAGTTATTTTTTGCTCATAAAGATAAACATAAACTAGGATTATATTATGATTATATAAAGAAAAACATGTCTTAGTTTAAAATGTGTGTAGAAATAAAAACAATTTGTAACTTTTAATTAAGAAATGTTATGTTTTTAATAAAATCCTAATATAATCCTAGTTTATAGCGTCTTTATATTATATTCAATTAATAACAGAGTTTAAATAATTTGAAATCAGTATATTCTGTTCCAACAAGCCAACTTTTACAAAACTTTTACAAAATTTTAAACATAGGACTCTAACACAAGCTTTACAAAACCCTGTATGAGACACCTAGGTGGGTGTATAAACACCAGCAAGAAGTTGAGTCCGATCCTTCAGGCTGTAGACAGCAACACTCACACTTGTCTGTGGTCAGCTGTTAACGTCTCTTTGGAGCAACAATAAATTAATCGGAGCGGACAACATGTTTGTCCTCCAGGCTTTATGTAGTTCGCTGTTGTTTGTGTGGAGGAGGCCAGTTCTGAGACGATTCAACAGACTGTTCCAGCCTCGCGGGGGTGGCAATGTTTTTAATTTAGCCAAAAGAAAATTTAAAAAAAACAACGAAAAAACAAAAACAAAACAAGAACTTTGTAATGTGAAATACTCAGTGACTATCCTTACCAAAAATATCAAGCATGGAAATTATGACAATATCTATGTAGTTTGCAACAGTCTTTAGGTTTATTTTTGTCCTGAAGTGCAAATTATGACACCACTGACTTATTCCTTTGAGAAGTGAGATGCAGTCCAATCAATGGAGAGCCTACAAGACTAAAGGAGTGATTTTAACTGAGTTCAAAAACCTAGTTAATGAATATATTTTCAATTTGTTGGTGTCCCTCCCAATTCTCCAATTCTGCCTTAGGGCAGCCCTGTATGTTGTAAAACAAGAATATTTTTTGATTTTTTTAATGTGTATGAAGTTCTTTCCTGACTGCATCAGATCCTTTAACATTTTTTTTCCTTTAACTTCAGGATGATCAGTGCCACTACAACCCAGCAACCCGTGCTGCCAACTGCTCCAGTTACCAGTGTCTGCCTGAAGGGGACGAGAACGCTCTGAAGCAGGGTCTTGCTACCATTGGACCCATTTCAGTGGGAATTGATGCTAGGCGGCCCACGTTTATTTTATATAGGAGTGGTAAGATACACCTCATCAGATACAAAGTAAATGGAAAAACAGTTTTAAAATGTTTGGAGGATGAAGGAGGTTTTTTTTGTTTTTTAGAAGACAAATTTGAGTTCAGTTTTCCTGGAAATTATTATTTATGGCTGCTTAGAAATTTTTAATCAGATTGATCATTTCTTCTTATAATTTCAGGAGTGTATAATGACCCATCATGCACTCAGAATGTGAATCACGCTGTGTTAGCTGTGGGCTACGGCACTCTGAATGGACAAGACTACTGGCTCATAAAGAACAGGTGAGACATTTTCACTGATTTCTCTTGAATCTGGCTTTTATATACAAAGTGATTTCATGGACAGGGCCTTTATTGTCTTCCACCATCTGTTCACTAATGTGGTGCATTCTGGAGGACTCTAGAAGACAAATAAGAAGTGAAAGAGAGAAGTCAGGCTTTTTAAAAAAGTACATATCATCAACACGCAAAAACTGATTGTTACATTTTGTTCAGGCGTTCAGTTTTTGCTGACAGGACTAAAGTGGATTTTCTTTAAATTATATATTTTAGTGGTAATCTTAAAGTGATAAAAAAAATCATTTTAAAAAATGTAATTTTTCGTCAACAGTTTGGCAATCGGACGAAGTCATTAAACTAAATTAAAGTTCAGTTTAATTACATTTTATAATTATGTAATGCATGAAAAAATCAATTTCAAAATAGTATAGCTGTCAAATGTTTGGACAACCATCCATCTTCTTCTTTCGCGGGTCATGGGGGCAAGGTATTCCCAGGCCAGCTGAGAGATATAATCTCTCCAGTGTCCTGGGTCTGCCCCGGGGCCTCCTCCCAGTGGGCCATGCCCCGAACACCTCACCCAGGGGGGCACCCAGGTAGCGTCCTTGTCAGATGTCCGAACCACCTCAACTGGCTCCTTTTGTTGTTGAGGAGCAGCGGCTCTACTCTGAGCCCCTCCCGGATGGCTGAACTTCTCACCCTATAAGAGGGAGGCTAGCCACCCTTCGGAGGAAGCCCATTTCTGCCTCTTTTATCTCGTTCTTTCGGTCACTGCCCACATCTAGTGACCATGGGTGAGGGTAGGGACGTAGACTGACCAGCAAATTGAGAGCTTTGCTTTTACACTCAGCTCTCTCTTTACCACAACAAACCGATACAGCGTCCGCATCACTCAGCCGCAGCACCAATCCATCTGTCGATCTCCCACTCCCTTTTCCCATCAGTCGTGAACAAGTACTTGAACTCCTCCACTTGGGGCAAGAACTTGTCCCTGACCGGGAGTGGGCACTCCACCCTTTTCCTGGCTGAGGACCATTGCCTCAGATTTGGAGGTGCTGATTCTCATTCCCAAAGCTTCACACTCAGCTGCGAACCATTCCAAGGCGAGCTGGAGGCCATCACCCGATGAAGCCAACAGAACCACATCATCTGCGAAAAGCAGAGATGACATTCTGAGACCACCCAAGTGAAAGCCCTCTGCCACTTGGGTACGCCTAGGAATTCTGTCCATAAAAATTATGAACAGAATAGGTGACTAAGGGCTGCCCTGGCAAAGCCCACCACCCACCAGGAACAAGTCCAACTTATTGCCGGCTTTGCAGACCAAGAGCTGGTCAAGTGTTCCACGACTAGGACAAAAAAATGCATTGTTCCTCCTGTATCTGAGGTTCGACTAATGGACACATCCATTCATATGACATCCCTGTCCTTTGTTAATACTTAAACATAAACTATACTGAGTTAGATGTAAAAGTAGGAAGAAAGACAGTTTTGTTAATGTTTATTCAAAGATGAAAAAACAAATGTACCAGCTGCTGAAGTCAGTTCATTTTTAGAATTCATATGAACAAGCATTTAATAATCCACTGGACCTGGTTTTATCTTCTTTTGTTTTCTTTTTTTAATAAAAACATAAAAAAAAACAAGATAAGAATGACTTAATACATCAATAACAAAATGTGAAGTTTCAAAACATTTAATTATATTTATCTGATAATTCATTATTTTATACTCTCCAGCTGGGGAACTTCCTTCGGAGATCAGGGATACATCCGGATGGCACGCAACCAGAATGATCAGTGTGGCATTGCTCTGGATGCCTGCTACCCCGTCATGTAACTGCAGAGGGAACCGAAATGAATCTCTTGCAAAATGAATATATCATTTATGACTTTTTTATTAAGTCTTCAAAAACTACAGCTTCAAACTAACACTTTTTGGTGCTTCTCTTGAAAAATTATATCTTGAGGAGGAATCATCATCACTGACTATCTTTGGCGTGTGACATTGTGGAAATGCTAATGTGCTAATGCTAATGCTCTGTGTGTGAGTACACACATTTTTGGTATACCCGCATATCAAAGTTCAAACTACTTTTCTCCTTGAAAGGTAAGGTTCAGCAATTGCTTTAAAAGATTTGATTTTTCACAAGTTAAAGAAAAATATTTATCCCCCAATGTTTACTTTGGTTAGCATTAACTACTAAATCAGGGGGTTACCAGAAGTATAGACATATGTTCAAGGTTACAAGGTTTAATTAAAAATCTTTCTATATCTGTGGTAAAAAGTTGTGAATGTACTGGATGTTTAGCGCTGGACTACTGTATATTTTATGACATGAGTGAGATTAAGATTAAATTCACAACACAACATGTACTGCTGCTTTGTTGTTGACACTTATATTATGTAATCAGACTAAATGTAAAAATAAAACATTTTCCAAAAATCTGGTTCCTTATTCACAAAATAATGAACATGGAATCATAATATTTAACTTTGAGGGTGTCATGGTGCTGTGTCTGTTACTGCGTTTATGTCTTTGGACTTTTGGCCTTGTTTTCTAACGATGGTAGCGATTTATGTTTCTTAGCCCTTTTCTGGTATTACTTAGTTTCCTGGTTTAATCATTTAGATTTCTGGTTCTTAATTACTTTTAGTTAGTTCTGTTTCGTTCCCTCTCTTTTGCCTTTGTGTATCTTTATTGTGTGAGTTTGTCCCTTTGTCCCTCGTCAGATCCTCGTCATGTTCATCATCCGTCATGTTTCAAGTCTCAGGTTTTCTTGTTCCAGGTACCTTGTGTCTAGTTTTTGTTGGTTTAATCTTAGTCTCCCTTTTGCTTTGGTTGTATTTTGTGCAGTCAAAAATAAAAAAGCTCACTTTCATTTTTGACTGCAGTCCTCCTTAGTCTGCAATTGGGTCCACACTCTCCACACAGTCTGCCATCACAGACCTGACAAAAGGGGGGATATGTATTTATGTAAACATGCCTGGGATGTTGAGGGTTTTAACTGGTTGAGTACTAAAATGTGCATGTTATACAGCATTTTCGTTAAACAAAAAGGACGTTTAAAAGGAAGCCTTGGTTTCGTAAGTGTGTTTTCTTGTTTTTGGACAAAATAAAAAATAAATCAGATTTCAGAGCAGCTATTGGTGTTGGCCTTTAAAACCCACATATCTTTGCTGCTAACATCTTGAACAAGGTCAGAATAAAGTCAACAGACTGCAGTGTTGGGTTACAAATGAGTCGTTTTTATTTTTTTTAGTGCAACATCACAACAAACAATTTTCACATGAGGTATTCAAAGGGATTTTCTTTAGTTGTTGATACAAAATGTCCCACCATGATTGACGTTTAAAGTTTTGTATATCTTTTTTTAAAGCCTTTGGTTGGTTAGCCACATTCATTAGTAAGTCTAACACATGGACAAGAATGGCACAATAAAGCATGGTGGGTCGAGTCCAAGCTGGGGAAAGTCAGACTCAGTCAGATATTTCCCTCAGCTCTTTCCCGTTTAAAGCTTTTTGTATGGATCTTATTAATTCCTACTTACAACAGTGGGATTGAACAGTATTTCAACTACACTAAACATTTTGAAAAAAAAAACAGGTGGGAGGGGTGGCTTACAAATGTGGAAAAATAGCTTCTGTCTCCTCTGGTCTTTTTTTATGTTAGGATGAGTGCTTGATTTGGGTTTTTTTTTTCTATTACAGCAATTCGCATAATTCTAGCTTTTGGAAAACAAGGAACAGGCAACGTTGATTACAGCAAGATCCTCCTTGCTTGGATTGTCACCTCCTTCTTTTTTGGTCTTGAGAATGATTTTATTTATATACAGAACATGGATCAATGGGACACTAGCATACTCGACTTGAGCTTTGGCTGGACAGGGGGTTCCTTCAGCCCCTTCACAGATTGATTCCAGCACATTTGGTTTGAAGAAGTAAAAGGCATGAAGAAGAAGAGACGGATGAACAGACAAGATAGATAGATAGATAGACAGACACCCTGACAGAATGGATTCTTTGGTTAAGGAACATTTTTGCCACACAACATCTCACACAGTTGAGGTAGATGGGTAAAGTCTTCATGTACGCACACGGGAGAAGACAGGGACAGAGGGGGAGACACTGGGGTCAAAAGACTTTCATCTGAAGACACTGCTTCATGTCAGTTTCTCAGTTCCAGCTCAACATAATACTGATTTATGCAACATAAATAACCAGCACACGGAACCCCACTGGTGCTTTTTTGAATCCTCTGAGTGCTACGGTAGCTCTGATGAGGAACTGCTAAAACTACCTACATTACATAATGATTCAGCAGTTACTCATTGATCTTTGGTTGTTTTTTCGTTCAAACGTTATCAAAAACAGTACTTTTTTGGTCTTTTTAAATTTTTTATTCTGAAAGTATATGTCAGCTTTCAGTTCTGCTATTTCATTATTAACGCGCTCCTAAGAATTGCTCTGCAATGGCCTCGGCTGCCAGGCTTGTCTCAGGGTCAAGTTTCTAGAAAAGTCACTAGGGGGTGCCGCAGGCTAAAATGGCAATGCGGATCACCTGCAGCAGCCAACTGGATTCACTCCTCCCTCCCGCCTACCCTCTGTACAGAAAGGGAAGAGCTTCCCTGCTTGACACGGAGCAGAGGGTGGCTCAATACAAAAAGCACTGTCTCCATTTTAGACTCGCAGTCAGAGAGACAAAGAAAAACCTGAAAGGTGTCACCTCAGCTTTGATACAATGACAGCAGTGGGCAGAGATCAGCAGAAGAGCCTTCAAGCTCTTTTATTTTTAATTTTTTCACCGCTGTACAGACACAGCCACACAACCCCACTGCCACCCCCCGTAGCTCTCAGCATGCTTACAATTGTTGCTCATTAAAGTTTAATTCAGCTCTATGCCCCACTACTCCAACACCTCCTGTTCCTCAAACAACCCCCCCTCCTACTTCTCCGCACACACTGCTACCACCATCCTCATTCTGGACGATTCAGCCTCCTCTCTGATCTCCCCCCACCCCTTTTTGAATGCCCCCTAAAGCCCACAGGTCTGGCCAAGAGCAGACCCCAGACCAGATACCCAGAGAGGAGACGGGATGAAAAAAGCCTCCCCTTTGAAGTCCACGAAAAAGTCGATGGCCTCTTTCATGACCACCCGTCTTTCAAGTGCACGCTGTGAAGGGGGCCCCGGCAATCCGCCTCTTACAACGTTAAAGACAGAGAAAGGGAGAGAAAATGAGACAGGGAAAGAGTCAATGTTGAAAACGGCAAATCTAGCTTTGCCACACTTGGGCAGCATTTAGTCGAGAGTGAGAAAATTAAATCTTGGGTGACTTCTCCTGATTTCAGCACCCGCTACTCAGAATGGAAAATCCAGGTAAGGAAGGAGGACCTAGAACAAACGCCAAAACTCCAAATGATTTGGAAAGATCCATGAAGCTCTTACAGGGTCAGGGACAAGCCCCACAAGCCTTACAACAAAATCTAAGACTTCTCAAACACTGAACTTTGGATGGCAGAGGGCATAGGTCATAAAACTAAAGAATCTTACAAAAGAAATTAAAGATTCCCAGAAAACGAGAATGGGAAAAACCTTCAAAAGACCTTAAAAACCACGGGTACATAAATCCAATTCCCCGGAAGATGAGGAACACCCTTTAAGAATCACATTGGACAGCAAACAAACCCAGAAAAAAACTCCAGTATCTCAATTCAAGTTGAGGAAAACACGGGAGGAGTCAGGAGTGAACCCTACTAAACGTCTTGGAACTGAGACAACTAGCAGAAGCCTTTGCGTGTGGTGGACGGTGAGATCACACTGAGAAGGACATAGACAGTAGTGTCTGCACTGCACTGGGGAAGGGGTTAGGTGAGGGAGATTGGGCGGGGTGGGGGGTCATAACCATGCATTTCCCCAGGCAGATGCACAGTACGCATGTTTGCGCGTGACCCCGAAGGACTTACGCAACATTAGACAGTGCTTTAAGTGGGTCCCCAGACACATTACGCACTCTGCCAGATGGCATTGGTCTGAACACAACTTTACAAGCAACTTGTGAGCCTATGGGATGCCACATCATCTTTGTTATTATTGTTATTGTCATTATTGATAGCATTATTAATTATAAATATTATCACAACATTCAAACAAGCTTTGGCCTTGGCGTTAAGAGCTGACAGCAGAGACATTTGCAAGAGTAAAGAATTCCCCATAATTCTACAACAAAACAAAGAAAACAAAAAGGGCCAGGCCTTAAAGATAGAGAGATACGTAACATCACTGGGTGGGTCGGGCTGGATCCGGGTGGATCGGGTACTGGGTTTAGGGATTCAGGCCGTACATTCAGGGAGGCAATGTTAATCTTTGGTATTACGATGGGATTCTACAGCTAAAAGTGCCCATCACAAAAAGTTTTCAGTTTCACACAGACATACAGAGCATTGTTAAATAAATACTTACAGTATATAGATAGCATAAATAAATAACCAAATAAATAAAGGAAAGAAAAAGGGAAACCAATAAATACACAAATGCAGTAATAAATATGTTGATCAGATCATTAATTGCATTTGAAAAGTTCTTGGTTTGATTCATCTATTGGCTATAAGGAGGCATGGTTAAAGCCATTCCTTTGTGGACCAAAAAAATGACCTTGTACGTCAGCAGGGCTGAAACAAACTGCCCCACACTTCCAACGTGTTACTATAAATAGAGCGATGTGCTTGAAATCTGTACAAAAACATTGGAAAGAATCACATTCCTCCATTTTCTAGACATCTGTAAAAAAAAGATTTTGTAATGGAGGAGTATACAGTTGTTTGGAAATGAGTGGAAAAAATACTACAATGTCACTATACATTGTGTCAGGTGTACCTCTTCTCCAGAGAGCCTTTGTGTTCAAATTGTTTTTGTTTTCGTTTTTTTTGTGTGTGTGTTTCGGTTTTTTTCTTTTTGATTTGGAGTCCAAAAAAATGGCTGTGGAGCTTTAATTTGGAAGCTCAGTGAGAGTCTTAAAGCTAGACGGTTGCACCAACAAGTCTGTTTCTGTGTCCTACTTGTGTTTATCGATTCTGTCCTGGCATACGGTGAGATGTGCCGCGATTCCCCCTTGAAAACTCTGATTCATTCGAGGTGGGACCGTCTTGACACAATACAGAAGAGGCTCCTGTTGATGGGAAATGATTGACAATTGGGAGTCACAGGCGCTACAGAACCCTCCTGATTATTCCAGGCTCCAAGCTTGGAACAACGCCATACAGTCCTGGGAACCATTACCATGGAAACACATGCTAAGAAAAGGGCATTCAGTTCTCCAAGAAAAAAAAATGAGGACTTAAAAAAAATGCCTCTTCTTCCTCTTTCACCTTGATTCTGGAGGAATAAAGGGACTACAATAACATCGGGGAAGGATTAATGTCTTCGGATGATGGCGATCACTTGATTAGGAAGTTACACAATGAAGCTCTCCAGATGTGAGCGAACGACACCTCTTGATTCTTCACGTTTGGAGAGATGAGAAAAGATTTGAAGGTACACCAAAATATGCTTCCTCCTGATTTGCAATACCCTCATTATCTCTAATCTACATAATCAAAATAATGCAATGAGATGGTGTCTATGTAAGGGTGTGACTCTTCTTTGAGTCAAATCATCTTTGCACCCTTGACTATACAGGCAAGACCTCACATCTTGCAATCATATCACTAAGCATTGCCCCTTCCTTTTCAAGGGAGCAATTAACTTTGGTTTGGGAAAAATGCTTCATCTTCATAAACTCATCTATAATAGCTGGCTCCATCTCTCCTTCTGATAACGAGGAGGACATTTATTACGGCTGATCTCTGCCTAGACCAGTCTATGTGCCCCCTTGCTCCCTCAGCGCCCTCCTCACCGCACCTCCGCGACGGTCTAGCATCACGCCGTGCTGCAGGACACTGCGGAGGAGGAAATGCTGGAGCCCGAGGAACCGGTGGAAGAAGGACGGCCCTCGTCTGCCCACTTGTTGAGGTTGCGTCGGCGGGCATTCATGAAGAAATTGCTGACAGTTGAGAGCTCCAGGCCCAGCTGCTGGGCAATGGTGACCTGGAGCTCTTTGGTTGGGCGGTGGTTCTCCCTGAAGATGGCCAGAAGCGTACGCCGCTGCAGGTCTGTGAACACCAGCCTGGTGCGCTTCGGGCCCTGGTTGCGCTCCAGCTTGTTCTGCTCCTGTTCCTTACGCTTGCAGGCTGCAGGCAGATGGATAAAAGATAAATTAAAAAAAGGAAAGGGGAAGCAGGTTAGCTAACAGACTGGCTGGCTAACTAGGACAAATGGATTAAGCTGTGGGAAAGTGGATTTGTTGAAAGAAAACAGATTAGCTAAGCAACTTTGATTAGTTAAAAGAGATGAATCAGCAACTTGTTTCATTGTGCAGTAAAGGAATCAAGATGTTCAACCTATCACATCTTATTACCAGTGAGCTGCTCTAAGCTGCTAGGGAGAAAAAAACATATAACTACATCCAGACCAAAGTCCTGAAGTCTTCCATGATGTTTTTCATTATTCCCTTTAATTACATTTTGGAAAATGGTCTAATTTTTTACATAGATATGGCCTGGAGACAAACTAAATCTGGTGTTGCACTGATAATGGCAATATCTTCCAAACAAAAATTGAATTCAAACACAAAAACAGATGTATATCAAATTTCTCCCCTTAAAAATTTGAAATATAACCTTTCATCACATCAAATGTCACGTTTTGTCCCTCTTAGACTCTCCCTTATTTAACATCCGTATATTTCTGCATCTTTAGTCCTCAGAAGATAAAAAGCTTTAGCAGCATTTGTCCAGTATCAAAGTTATCCAAATCCAATCTACAGTAACAGTTAAGTCTTCTGGTGATTCTTTTTTTTAATCTAAGTCTTGCGTACAACAACCACAAAATAAAATCCCGGGGTCTGGGTTAAACACCACTCTAGCTGCGGCAGCCCGCCCAATTATATAATCGATATTTTCTCGCGAAAAAGTCTGAAATTTATTTTGAAGGGAAAAAAAAGAGTGCAAAGAACAGTTTTGTTTAGTGAGAGAGAAAAATAGCCTGATGCGTGTGGGCTGAGCTCAGATCCATTTTGAGAATCAGACGAGCATTTTGAATTCAGGCTGCATGTTCCTCTGCATATCCATCGCTGAACCTTTCACCTCTAACACGCTGTAATTCTGTATTTACAGGAAACACAACACCAACCTCTGCCTTTGTGTACCGAGCCAACTTCTCCTCCCTTCCCTCCCACCCTCCATCCCGCTCTTTTTCTCTAACCATCTCCCTCCACTTCCACTCTTTCCTTTCCCTTAGTGGACACTTCAACATCATTAGTTTCTCATAAAAGTCATTTACATGTGGCGGCAGTGAGTGAGTAATAATCACTTTAGGGGGAACTAATTTATTTTCTATTAAAGGCAGGTTACGTCAGGGGTGAGTGAAACAAGCAGAGTCGGCATTGCCCAGGGCATTTAGAAGCCTTAAGTGGGCTAAAACATATTTGGGAGAGTCGTGCAATTACCTAAATGTACACTTTTAAGAGGTTTCAATCAGCACTGTGCGGTTGCTGGGCGACTATTTTGCTGATGGTATCAAATGCATTTCTAAGTGTAAGCACACTGGTGTACGTGCACAAAAAACACAAAGACACAAATACACACACACAAATGAGAACGGACAGATGGATAAGTGCCTATATAGAGAGTGGGGTTTTTTTCAGGCGGGGTATAAAATATGAATTCTTCTAATAGGTATGATATTAGATATGCATGTTATTTGGCATGTTGTGTCAGAAGCTTTCTCGATCTCAGAAAGATAAGATGCTGGGGTTACACATGCTCTTTGGGCTTTTTGAGCATTTAGCCAACCAAAACAGCCCTCAGTGTAACAAACGTGTCATTTTTATTGCAAGAAAAGAGAAACTCTTTCTTTCTTTTCGAGATTTAACACACACCATTTTTCAAGCAAGAGAGGAATAAGCTGTATTCGTGTTGAAGCTGGTTGAAATAATCCTGCTGCACAGGCAGATTTTTTTTTACTTATATTAAGAAAACACAGAGAAATATGTATGGAGTTCTATTATTGACAAAAAAAAATATGTGATTATATGGAGATTTCAGCTCGCAATAACCTTGAAATCCAATATTTCAAACTCTAACACACGGAGAAACACAACCCAACTCACGCTGCAAACATACATTATATAAAACACAGATGCTGCCTTTTTCTCTCACAACAGCACTGACGCGTCCAATTGATTGGCTCACAGTTTCCCATTGAGAAACATCTCACATACTGAGGGGTGCCGCTGATGTTAACTGTATGACTGTCTTTTCACTCTTCAAACGCACAGTGGCAAATTTCTCTCATTAGCAGAGCACTTTAGGAAAAAGTGTGACCCCACCGCCATCTTTTTTTTCACAGAGTGCAATCACAACAGCAGAATTAGACGCAGGTCTAAAGGGTGTGTGTGTGTGTGTGTGTGTGTGTGTGT
>NW_005187491.1:1133746-1144221 GCF_000239375.1 Pundamilia nyererei
GTATTTGTGCTGCATTCTTCATATGAGTTATACCATCACCACGGTCAATATTTCAGGGTTGGGGGTGTTGGGATGTGAGCTGCAGCTATGGAATGTATATGCAGTGGTGCACTCTGAGCTCATGTAGTAATGAAAGGAATGACATGATAGTGCTGGCTAGCTCGCTTGTAGCGTGGATTTATGGCTCGTTGGAGGAGCTGCCGTGTCCTGCCGCTCTCCTCCTCCTCGCCGCCATCCTATCCTCAGCTCTCTCCCTTACTGACGATCATAACGCCGACCATTAAGTAAATGCTTCCTTATGCTGTAATCATGTGTAAAAGGCTCACAATTACCATGCTATAAATCCCCAGCACCGGGGCTACTCTTGGAGACATAAATATTCCCCTATAGGCTTCTTATGATCGTGGGAACAGCCCCTAATCATGATGTATGCCCCTGTCTCGTGTTGCTGAAACGTGATCGAAAGCCCTTTCCCTACCCCCTGGCGTCTCAGCGCCCCCCCCTCACAACCACCACCACTCCCCTCCCTGTCCTCTCCCTCCACACCCCCTCCACCCCCCACCCCCTCCACCCCCACCCAGCCCCAGCCCACCCCCTGCTGATTTCTTGGGCCAGGGGCTGATAGAAATTATTGATTAAATCTGTGCAGCTCAGACTCCTCGACCCACAGAGGCTGGTTAACCCCTTCAGCGCCAGAGTGGGGGGAGCTGCAAGAGTCAGATAAAAAAACAACAACAACACAACAAAAACAACAACCCTGTTTGTTTGATGTTGCACAGCTAAGGTCACGCCGGCCTGTTTGCAATTCCTGATATGCAAATGGCATTGGGTTTGACCTTTGAGCCTCGCTAGCAAAACGTGAACTGTACGCAGCGAGCGGTGGACAAGGCTTTGTGGCTTTCATTACTGTGGGGGTGGTGCGGGCACTGGAGCTGACACGTAAACCGCATTGACCTTTCTTATTCATTTAGACCTTTAGTCAAGGGCTTCGGCCATCATCTTTAAAGTTATAGTCTCTGATCCCCCCTCCTTGACTTTAAGTGTCAGAGCAAGGCTGTGTGGTCTTTATCCTGCCTTCTTCTCTGACTAAATCCTGATTGCCTCCTCCACAGCCTGAGGTTGGGCTGGAGATGCATCTCATATACAGTGCAGCAATCCATACAGCACACACACAAGATACTGCAGATAAATCCCAGGGATCACAGCATTTTTACCAAAAGGTTTCTGCAAAAAAGACATATGAAAATACAAAATGGCAGCAACTAAATTCCACAATTACGGTGCGTCAAGCTTTGGAGAGAGCTCTGCAGCCCTCTATAGAAGAGACGTTATGGAAATAACAGTGCTTCTGGCTGACACTAAAGGGCCTTCTATGTATTTAAGCAAGTGCTGCATTAAGGAGGATCATCTTAAAACTTGAGGCGTGAAGCAGAGAGCACTTGAGCTATCTTCAGACTGGGGAGCACAGGGCACCGCGCATTCTAATTCCAGTCTCGATTTGCCGATGCGGCCGAGGTGTGTGTGGGCAAAGCGTGCTGCTCTTTCCCATGGAAATCAATAGAGGCTTGTAATTAAACAAAAGGGGGTTGGCCAGGGGGGGGAAAACACAACAACCCCCTTCGGAAAGTAGGTTATGTAGAAAAGTGCCGAGCTGTCCAAATTGTGGCTTTGCCAAGAACTAAATATGCAATTTCAGAGAGTGTGAGAGCAGAGAGAGAGAGAGAGTAGGAGCATTGTCAAACATTAGTACGCTTCTCTGTGTAGGGACTTTAATTTTTTATGAGTCTGATTGATCGGCTGCTCGGACTTGGCGGTCTGACTCGTTAAAAATAATGTTTGTGTTTGTGACAATGAAGAAACAAGGATGCTGCACATAAAGAAAGAACGATGATTAAATCTGCTCCAAAGAACAAAGGGCTGATTTATCATGATGAAGATTTGCCTTTTCGTGGGGGAGATAATAGGTGTTTTGCGTACAAAGCATTCACACATCACGGGATGGGATTAATCAAACGGCGTTTGGGTCAAATTACAGAGCAAAACCCAAGATAACTAATCTTTAGAAAAGAGGTTCGGTTGTGATTGCGCTAACATTTTGCTGAATGGAGGATGTACACATGTGCTCTCAGAGTTGAACAATCAAAGATCAATAATTGTGAAGGGATTGCAAGAGCGCACAATCATTACCTATGAACCCTATTGTGTTGCTCAGCTTAATCAGTCGAGCTGCCAACAGAAACGAAAGAAGCGGTGATCAAGTGGAGAGGCTCACACACACGTACAGCTCACAGACCCCCGCAGTGAGCCGACCACTTGCAGATACACACTCGTCTATGCTCATCTCATATTACCGCGTTCACTTGGATCTCTTTCTGTGCTGCGTGTATCAGATGGGCCTTAGGTCCCTGTGGAGGGACAACACTGTAACACGGCACTGTACGGCGTGCTGTCACGTCTTGAATCCACATCCCCAAAGAATATTAAATGGCAAGCAGCACACTGTAATGTGCCTTTAAAAAATAATACTAGTAATAATTAAAATTTGCCATGAAATCTGTATAAAAAGCAAGAAATAATTACAATGAAATATTATTATTATGATATTTATTTAACTGCAAAGATGTAGCAAATCATAGCAAAAGAAGAAAGCTGGTGTTCTACATTGGAAAAAACTTTCTTTCTTTTTTTTTTACTTTGTAACTAAATTCTATTAACTTTCAAAACTGTTGTCAAATTTTCCATATGACTGAGTGATTCTGCACTAATGACTACATGCACCTCACTTAAGCAGCAACATCTTCTTCTCCACATGTGAGAAACCTGGAAGGAGCTGCCTCAGAGCTGAACAACATCCGTATTTAGCCCCGCAGTAATTGCCTCAGTGACAACGTTGATAAAAGGTGTCTGGCAAAAGCTCAAGTCTAATTTGCATCAGTTACCTTGCCAACTCAACTTGAGTCAGGCGCTGAGCAGATATAAATCACTGCTGAAATTAATCAATCGCTTCAGAATGGCATATCTGCGCAAATTATTTTGTGGGCTCAAAAGCGATTAAATTGCCAATCGCTGCTCACACTGATCTTCATGGTTCATTTAAGAGGAGGGCAAATGTCTGTGGGTTTTTTTTATTGTAGCTACTGTACAAATCAATAGGAACTGTTTGGGAGCAAAGTAAACAAAGGAACGGCACATATGGCCTGTTCTTGATCAAACTGACCTTAATGTGCTGCTAAGTTCTTATTACCCAGGCTGATGAGACAACAGACACAGCGGTTGTACATTCACAGCAGTGGGAAGGAGGGAAACATCAGTATGATGCTTTTGCTTTTACTCATGTATCAACCTGAGCTGCATACTGATTGCTGGAGAGGAGATTTTTTTTGGAAGACACGGAGAAGGGAGGCGTTTGGGGAAAACAAGGAGAGTGAGCGTGTCTGTTGTTGTGGTTTCTGTTTGAGCCTCTCTGTGTGTGTGTGTGTGTGTGTGTGTGTGTGTGTGTGTGTGTGAACATACATGTGTGTATGTGTGGAAAAAATACAGAGTAAAGCCAGATCTTACCCTCCAGCCTGAGCGAGGCCATTCTTTGAAACTCCGGTTCCTGGAGCCAGCGGGACATCCTTTTAAAGGTCTCACGGCCAGACTTGAGCTTGCCCCAGGGCTTAGGGTTCCTCAGGAGGTCAGACAGTGTGCCCTGTGACCTACACAAAACCCTCTCAGCAAAGATGGCCTGGGGGATGCTGTACCTCTTCAGCTCAGTGATGATCCTTTGGGCCACATCCCTGGTGTTGATCTCCTCTCCAGTGCTGCCTCCACTGCCCTGTGAGCCCAGCAGCATGCCCTCGCTGGGTGAGGATGAAGCAGACGATGAAGAGTGCAGGTGGTCACCCATCTTGGTGGCCTGCTGGCTCGGGTGATGGTGTGGCTGGTAGTGCTGGCTATAGATGTGTGGGTGATGGCCTGGGGCATGCTGGTGAGTCTCCATTTTATTTAGCTGATGCCCCACTGAAACATCACCTCCTCCTAGGCCTGGCGGTGACATCTCTCGGCCAAAATCCGATGTTCGGCAGAAAAGGCTCCCTCCATGTACATCATAACCACCAGGGAGCATCTGACTGCCGTTACCATTAGGGCTGTTGCCCAGACTTCCGTAGCCATGCATGGAGGAACCCAGGCCTGATCCTGTGGATGGAGGCGACAGGCTTTGGGACATGGCCAGTTCCTTGCCATAAGGGTTGTAGAAATTGGTGCTGAGGCCTCGATCCTCACGCATAAGGGTAAAGCTACCAATAACATTGCTGACAGGGAGACAGGGGTGATGGTGATGGTGGTGGTGGAACTTGTCGTCAAAGGGCTGCAGGGGGGTCAGGGTAGTGTATGTGCTGCCAGAGCTGGATGGGGAGTCGCCGCTGTAGCCCAGTGCTGACATGGAGTGATCGAAGCCTGGTGGACGGGGCTCAGGTTCCAGAGACATGGAGGAGCCCCCAAGGGAAGGCCTGGGGAAAGCAGCTGAAAGGTCCCGGGAGTGCAGCATAGCCCTGCCATCCTGGCTGTGAGCCAGATCAGAGTGGCTGTGGAGGGACATCTCCCCTAGACTCCCATCCATCGTTAATTTCAACAAATAAAGTTGTATTTCTTGCCGTGATGTGTGGCTGGTCTCCTCTTGTTATTGTTGTTGGACAACTGGGCCAACAGTCTGTAAGGTCTCTTGTTACACCAGACTATAGATTTATTGATTTGTGAATTAATTGATTTCCGGGCTTATAGGGTGTCTAATTAATTATCTGATAACGTTAAGTACTTCCTCAAACTCCCGGAAAACGAGATTGCAACAACATTAGGAGCTCTAACTGAGATTTTATTCTCGCTTGTGCATCAGCGCTCTGCTTGTCTCTTTGGTGCTCAGCTGGGTTTCTCGGCAAAAGCCTCGCTTTTGTGCCTGCGTGAGACAAGACAGGCGCTGTTATTCGCTTTATTTAAACTTCAGTCGTTACAGAGAAAAAATAAAGCAGCCCAGTGAGAGAAAATAAAATGTAGCCCAAACAACAACAAGAGCAACAAATAATTTAAAAAAATTAATTAAAAAGCACTTTTGTTTTTCTGCCACACACACTCCTCGGAAAGCGCCAGAAAACACAGATATCACTTTTCACTCCAACCTAATATTCTCTTGGAATGTAATATTTTTGCTCTTTTTGAATCTTATGCAAAGTTATGATACAGAAGCAGCCCACAGCGCGCATGCGAAGCGCTGTAAATGACCAGTTCCTTTGCATTTTCGCTCCACATGTAGGACACGTAAACTAACTATCACACATGGTGGCGATTCAGAAAATATATCACCACCACGTATTGGTTTTACAAAAACGTGCAAAATCCTACCTTTATTATCCACTTCTCAGAGCGCGTCCGCGACTCTTGTCCGTCCTGTGCATCTCTCCGACTCTGTCAGCGAGCAGCCTGCAGATTCACACAATTGGTCCGCTGCGCCCCGGGGTGTAACATTCACTAAAACCAGACACCACAAACCATCTGCGGTCACAAACGAGCCTCTCTCGGTCTTTCCGTCCTTGTTTTTCTCCCAGTCTTTGGTTTTCACTCCAAAAAATGTCCCGTTCTAGCCTCGTTTGTTGCTCTACACTAGCAGCTCTCTTCTTGTTCTTTCATTATCTCGTGAGATTTTCCTCCTCCTCCTCCTCTTCCCTCTGCCTGCCACTTCATCGATCTCACCACCAACTCTTTCTCCTTCTCCTCCTCCTCCTCCTCCCCCTTGCTCACATTGACTCTCTGCTTTCAGTGCGTCACGGCCTTAAAAATCTGACAGATGTGCGATGAAATTCCTACTCCAATTAACCCTTTCTCTCCGGGGGGAGGAGGGGAGAGGGTGTGGGTGTGACGAGGCGGGGGAAGCGTTGAGGTGGAGATGCTCTCTTTCTCATAACCCCACAGGTTAAGCCTTCTTCAGCTGATTGCAAGCACAACTTATGAATTATGTGCGCACAGCCTGGTCATTCTGCTGCGCTCGCCTGTTTATCGCGTCTGATCAATTGATTTCACTGGCTGCAGCTAATGTCGTTCTGTCCTTTTTATGTAACAAGTAATGCTGTTGCTCCTTTTGTCAGTATGAAATAATATATCACGAAGACGGAAAGAGACCACGCTAGCTAACACGCGAGCCTTTTGTTTTTGAAATTATTATTAATGCTATTTTCATTTATTAATGTCATGATTTTGTCAAAGGTTGTGCTTCCCTCCCTAATATAATTTCAAGTATATGTGCAGAACAGGAGGCTCTTTTAGTGAATATGTAGTTATATGAGTCACTTCACTAACTGAGGGGAAAAATAGAAATAAATATAAAAAAAAATAGAAATAAATAAATAATATAAACATATCTCATTTAGCAGTGTGTTGTGTATAAAATTCAACCCATGCCACAATTTATTTGTTTTTATTATTTTCTTTATAAACTATTAATAGAAAATGATTTGTGCTTTTGGTCTTAATATCTTGTGTTGGTTTAATGTAAATCCTACCTCTCAGGAAAACAATGGTGTCAAGTGGCGCTCGTGTTTTGCTCAGCTCTTAATCAGCACTCAGCACGCGCCTCCATTCACTCACACTGCCAACACTTCAATCTGGAAAGTCCCTAAAGAAGATCAATGCGACCCTTTTTTCCAGAAGCCCCACGACCTGCTGCTGTCGCAGCACCACGTAGACACATATAATGCAGGCCCGGAATACGGAGAGCGCGTGCGTGTGTAAATTTAGCATCTTACAATACCTGGTTTTCTGTTTGTTTTTTGTTTTGTTTTGTTTTTTGTTTGTTTGTTTTTTCGTTTATTCTCGTTTTGTGTGTGGGAGCGCGCTAATGCGCGCCTGCATACATGGCTCTGTGCACTTATGGTGTGGCTTGTGCAACTTGTGTGTTTACATGAGAGTGCCTGCATGCGCATACAATATGCGCAAATTACATCTGGTCTGTGTGGCGAGACCTGAGCGTGCATGTTTGCGCGCGAATCGGCCTCAGAGAGAAACAGGGAGACAGACAGAAGCAGGGAGGCAGAGCGAATACTAATCATATCTGTCTGTCAGTTTAATTTTCAGAGATGAGCAGTTCTGGCGTTTGGAAACAGCGAAGCGGTGCGCGGTGTGGGACCGCGGGCTTCCTGGAGCAGATGCTGCCCTATCGATCCGCCCCGCGCACAGCAAGCACGAAGGGATGCGTGTATGGATGGCAAGTAGCTGGAGGTAAAAATGGTCAACGGCTACAGAACGAAAATAAAAGGTCCTCTCGGAGGTCGGGGTGAAAGTTCACCTGCTGTGGCTGGAAAACCCGAGAAAGCAGGCCGACACCCGAGCTGCAAAACGCCCCAACTTTTACGCAGCGGGCCTAGAGGGGAAACTGACACACAGCAGGATGTTCAGGGTGTGGGTTTGTCAACACTGGGTTTTGAAGTTAGCCACATACAGTCATAACAATGCTGAAAAAGCCTCATATTTCTGTCTTATGCCTAATGAGTTCTGATGAAAAAAATGCATTTCTATCCACCTGATTTATCTGATTTATTCAAGCTTCAAATCTTTTGATCACAGATAATAAGCGTATTTCCATTTTAGGCATTTAGCTGATGCTCTGAGAGTCACTTTGCTCACAATGAGAGCGGCAGCAGGATCAGCAACACTGCAGCCAAAACATTTACATTTCAGCCATTTAGCTGATGCCCTCAGAAGGACTTGGGAAAAGAAACGGTGGATGCCCAACTTCCCCATTACAATACAGGCAATAAATATACCCAAGGATGCTCTGTTTGAGTATTAACTGCAGCTCTTATCAAAGGAAGGCCTGCTTTATAGATACGGTGGGTGGGGAAAGACTTTTTAATCTAAATCCAATGCTGAGCCTTTTTAGATTGCAACCGTTTAGCTGAAGTTTCATTAAAGACACATATGACTGCAGTCCTCCATCGCCAATAAAACAAACATGCAATAGCAGGAAGGTCAGGGGGTCAAAGGACATTGTCCTGACCTTAAAATGACCATGCATGCAGCAGAAAATAAACAGAATCAGTCAAAGGAACAGAAGCGGCTGATTTTCTGTTGCACTGATTAAGGACGGTGTGAGAGAGAGAGACAGCTTCTCCCGAGCAGATGAATTTCCAGCATCTGGCTTGTCAAGATTCATAAATTCATATTTTATTAGGAAAAAAAATGTCTGCAAATATGGACGTGCTATGAATGCTGGACACGACGGCCTGCAAACATCCACCACACTGATCTGTAGGAGAAAAATACAGCAACGTTTTTGTTTTCATCCTGCAACTTACACTCCCTTCTCAAATCTTCTGGTTAATCACCGAGTAAACGTGATCACTTATGGGTAAATGATAATGGATGAAGCGCACGCGCAGGGTTGCAGTTTTGAATGAGATATTGACGCTCTCTTTGCAGCCGTGAAAAAGAAAAAAAGAAGCACCCAAAATGACGATTTTATGCAGCCTGTTTCAGGGAAAAGGAATTTATTCTGAAGAATTAAACGACAAAAAGCAGCATCCTTCTCATTCTGGTGACTTAAGTCATGAGATTTTGCCTGTTCAGTTGCAAACATAGACATTAATATATATTTCATATATTCATGCATCCTTAAAAATCTCTTGTTGATGATGAGGTGGAAGATTCAAGGTTTCATTCTCATATTAGATCGTTTGTTTTCATCTCATCTACACACCCATGCGTCATTTAATCACGCAAGCGCACATACACACGCGCGCGCGATAATGGCTGGTATATGTGGCATCTACAATCTTGAGTGTTGCGTGGGTGTGTAAACACTTCAGCTCGCAGCACGCATACGCTACACAATGAACACAAAACACAAGTTGATTTTCAAGTTATTTATTGTCATATGTAAGAAAACTTACAGAACAGTTAATATTCCCCATATCTTATTTTGAAAGAAAAATATACAGTGGACAAGTTTTCATCTTTTTTGTGACAAAAAACAACTTCATAAACACGCGTACTGGAAACAAAGTTCATCAGTGATATTACAAAAAAAAGCTTCAGGTGTGAAAAGCTCAGTTTTCATACCTGAAGTTTCCATCAGTAATGTTGGTTTTGTTCATCACATTCACACATATACATTCATCAAGTCTAACTTTCTCACTCATTTCACCGCCCCCCGTTACCTGTCACTTCTATTTTGCTTGACAATGACAATGTGCCATGAAGGGTTTACTATAAACGTCGCACATTTATTTACAACTAGTTTATATATGATCCAAACTAAAACCATGTGAGACAAATATGTGGGAGTGGGGGATTTTCTATGTGATGGAAATCATTAGAAAAGGGCGACCGTGAAAAAACAAATATCACCTGTTCCTCTCTGCAAGACACGCAAATATGGCTTTCACAAGACGATTAAAAAAATCACAACTACAGTTGTTAATAAAGTAATAAATTCCTTATGCTGCCAAAGATGGTTTTTATTATTAGATACCTGGCATTATTTACCAGCGGAAATATTTAAAAAGAAAAATAATAATAATAATGGTTTTTCCATATGTAGACAAAAAACTATCTATTAAATTGACTTCAGAAATTTTGGTAGCACTGTTATTTGATTTTTTTGTGTCAGCTGGAAGTTTTAAAGCAGACATTTAAAACTTATTACTCAAACTTTGACGTTTTTGTGCCGACTGAGACTTATTTTTAATGCTCTTGTCATGCACATCTTTAGACTGACTTTGTAAAGAGTTAACAAATGTAATTAAAGCAACAACTTTCCTTATATTATTTTCTAAAAATGTTTATTATTTAACCGGTTTTTACTAAGGTGCCTGACAATGTTTGTATTTTTTAAAGCACATAATAACTTAAGTTATAACTTGAAAACTAGAAAAGACAAAGGGAAAAAATAAATAAATAAAATGTAACAATTTGCGTCTGCAAAATAAACAAACAAAAACATTTAATTTTGACATCACACGAGCTCAGTGAAATTTACCCTGTTATAATTTACAAATAAAACTTTCACTAGTGAATAATAATATTTTATCACTTTGACAGTGCGCTGTTTTTCTCTTCCTATTTGCCCCTGTTGTTGCCTTTTCTCCCCTTTCCCATCCCTAACTGATCGATAGAATCAATTATTACCACGAGACCTGGCGTTACACAGATCACAATGTGAATAATCAATAACTAAATAAGTATGGCTAGATGAGACCTGAATGGGAAGAAAATGAACAAAATATACCTGATGATAATAATGGTAGAAATGAGCACAGATGTAACCACCATATTGACTCAACACATTTAGCTGGTTATCAGACAAGCTGAATGAATGACGCACTCATTAACCTGCAAGACTGATTCTGCGCAACATACATGTGGCTCATTATGAAGTTAAAAATGATTTCAGCATTTGATCTGTTCACCAATATGAGAAAATGTGATCAATATGATGCTGGGTGATC
>NW_005187491.1:1144842-1230901 GCF_000239375.1 Pundamilia nyererei
GGAGAAATTAAATGATTTCATTTGTTATATTTTCCCTTCGAACAGCATATCAAGGTGTTTAAAACATCTCTCGGATTTTTTATAATTTTTTTATTTTATTTATGGGAAGATAAAAGCTTTTATTTTGTGAAGTTGTAAGGGATAAAGTGTAGGTGTGTGCGTGTGTTTGTGTGTGTGTGTGTGTGAGCGCACATCAGTTAATATCGATCCGTGCATTTTAAACAGCCTCCTATTTGCCCTACAACTATTTTTCATATAAAATGCAAATATGTCCCTCTGTAATTGGCTCTGCATTCTTTATGTAAATGAAATTATCTGCTGGCCCCCGTCCGCGAGGGGAGAAAAGAAAAAGTGTTTATGCAAAATGGAGCTCAAGGGGGTGCAAAGGTCGATAAGTTGCAACTTGTCTGAGTTTATTCCCCCCCCCCCCTTTTCTCTGTGCATGTGTCTATTTCTGAGTCAGTGCTCATTACAAGTTCGTAAAAGTTAAACAATTAGCGCTTTACGATGTTAGTCGGGGAGCAGTGGAAGTAAACGAAGCCCTGCACTCAGACGTTTTCACCAAGTTTTGAAAAATGATTTAAATTTGGTGCTTTAACTGTGCAGGTCGGTCAGAAATTATGTTTTCATGTTCATCACCTTATACTGAGACAAATATGTTAAATTGTAACTGTGTTTTACATCTACAATTTTTTTTTGTCTAAGCTTTAATTGCATATAGGTGTTGTTGCTGAAAGTGCAGGGGTTTAGTAATAATTAATCCAATTTATTTTTCTGGGGCTTGAGTGTTAAGTGGAGGCCAATAAGCTGTCACATGAATGTACATGAATATCATTTGCAAAATTAATCAAACCCACTCACACAAAAGGAAAAAAGAAGAAAAAAAATAACATTTGTAGGGGGAAAGGACTGTGAAGGTCATTTTCAACCCTTTTCCCTTCCAATAAAAAATAAAATAATATATTTTAGTAATTAGGCAACCAAATAATGTTAAAAAAAGAGTTTGGTCTCAGTCAGTGGATTTGTTTTGTTGTCATTTTCCACTTGTTTTCTGATTGGAGATCAGATTAACGCCAGGGCCGAGAGACACATACTTTGAGTGAATTTTAAAAAGATTCCACACAAAGATCACGCATGCTAAAGAAAAACAAGACGCAAGAACAACACAAGGCCTAATGTATAATACACACATGCATTTCTGGGCCTGGATTGTTAGCACTGCAAGCTGCAGGTATACATTCACAGCAACACTGCACAAAATACACATTACCGAAAATGTCACCATATTACTGTATGCGGCAAACAGCCTGAGCTATTTTTCTAAATGAGACAACATGCACATGTCCATTTCTAATGAGAGTCGGCTCCCTGGTGAAACACTGAAACCCACGTTCTTCTCTTACATGCAAAATTACTGAGAAACAAGCAGACACACCAACTCAAATGCCTCCACACTAACATACACATAAACAAGTTTGCATCCTCTGTTTTTCATCCCTCCCTCTCTTCCTCCATCTTGCCCTTCACACCTTCTGGTCCCTATCGGAATAAAACACGCCCTTTCTCAGGCAACCTTGGTGTGCATCTTAAGAAATCCCTTGTTGCATGCTGCTTAACATGGTCACTAACAGATAAAAATACCTTTTAAAAAGCATCTACATATTGATCACATAAAAACTCGCAGCTATTTTCGGCTGCGGTAATGCATGCGTTTGCCAAGGCCTGTCAGTCTCTAAGGGTGTGTGAGTGTGTGTCTACGCTAGCTTTCAGGTGTGTGTGTATAAGCTTGTGAGAGTGTGTGTGGGTGTAAAAGTGTGTGTCTACCAGCTGAAAACTGTGTGTCAGCCTATCCAGCCAGTGTAACTTGGTGGGGGATCAAAGGCAGCAGGGTTTCTCTCTTTTTCCTGGTTTTTCCAGTCAGGTTCCCCCCCACCACCACCACCCCCTCCCTTTTGCTTCCACCCCCTCACCACTGCCACCACCTCCTCCTCTTCCTCACCCTCCTCCTCTTCTCTTGCATCCGCTCCTCGCTTCCCTCTCTCCTCCTCTTCCCAATTATTCCCTGATTTTCCTTCCCTGCTCGGCTGTTAAATCCACTCTGCATCCTTTTCTTTTCCCCGGCATCGGCTGCTGCTTCCTCTCCGTCCATCCGAGCTGAGGGAAGGAGTGCGTGTGTGTGTGCAGCCTCATCTGCCTCTCTTTCACTCCCTCTCCCTCTCTCTCTCTCTTCTCTCTTTAATCAGCATGTTAATAAGAAAGGTAACTAATCAATACATTCAATGGCCTGGCTTGGCGATTGATACGATCTCCATCCACCTCCCCCTCGCTCTGTGCTGCTAAACACACACGCACACATACGGATCAACACGCACACACGGATACACAACTGCAGGACTCTCTTGGGTGCAGAGGCCCTTAATGGTAATTTATTCAAGTCATTTTATGTAGAAGGCACATTAATAAACAGCAAAGCCTGACCTAAAATTATGTCAAAACTCTTCTCATGTGTGAGTAATCAGATGTTGGGACGTACACTGATAGTGATTCGAGTGCAGCTGACAAAGAAGTTAAAGAAATGCTCAAATACCTTTGATGCAGGACTTTTTTTTTGTAGAATCATTTGGTTGTTAAGAGTGAGGCCTTTTGCTAGTCTCAGAGTCACATTAGTGATTGTGACAGATAAATTCAGGTTAGAGGGTCAGCTCAAAGCAGTGACTTTTAGAGTCATAGCCCTTTTGCCTGATCCTTAAACAAACTAACTCAGACAGTAAAGTTGAGCTGCACTGCTATAAACACACACAACATGCACTCAGCCGCACCCCAAGCCCCACACTCGGTGCTATCAAACACTATTCTTCCACCTGTAAATTAACTCTTCAGACATATGCTTTTGGAGCGTACAGAGTGATGGTGGATGAGAAAATGGTCATGCATATCATAATTTTTTTTAAAGGCTGGTTATACATGCACCAAGCAAAGTTGTTCTTTTAATAAGAAAAAGCCCTGATCACGTATCAGCAATTTGGAGGTAAAGTCAAAAGACCTGTTATGTCAATCAATTCTGAAAGAGCAGCTGTTCTGATTTTTCACCATGAAACCTGGCATGAACTCCCAAATACACGCCATACAAACAAGCATCGTCATTTTAAAATCAGTACAAGCATTCTGATCAAGTTGACTAAATTGAAAGCAATTCAATCGTTACATTAAAGTTACAGTGATCTACATGACAAAACACGAGAGTGTGTAACTTTCTCCTGATGAAAGGGGAAAAAAATGCTTTGGAAAACATTCACAGCTGTAGGCAGGTGGACTGAACTGTAGGACTGAATGCTTCTCAAAGACGAGATTGGAATAGAAAAAAAAGGTTTTAGGCAGATAAGTTAAAACATTTAGCTTGTATTGAACTTCTCATGCTTTTCACTTATTACAGTTTTTGAGTTTTGAAGCTTTAAGGTACCAATCTCTCCTAATAAATGGCTGCCTTTATATCCAGCACTGTACTTTTGCTCTGTTCCATTTGTTCTCATCTTTAACTCTGTCTCCAGCCACCAAGCCCTAAATTCTCCCATTTAAAAAAAAGTCAGTTGCCAGTTGCTGTTAAAGGTATGTGGATATTTGGCCAGGGAGGTCCATGCATCCCTTTAGGGCACAAGATAGTTTGAAATCACAAGGGAAGGGAATATTTAAGAGCTGAATACTCACACAGCTTAGGGCTGCAAACAGAGAAACATCTCGCCTTATACCAAAGCAAACATCCACTTCTATCTCCCTGTCTCTCTCCCCAATATTATTAATAGATAGCAGGAAGGAAAATACACAAGCGCGCACACAAAGACACATAAGTCCTCCCTCCTCAGGATATGGAACTCCAACAGACATGAAAAAACTCAGGCTCCTTCTGAGGAGGACATTAGAGGCATGGCACAGGATGAAGGGAAATCCTTCATACAGGAACAACACAGGCAACTGCAAGAATGCAAGGTGGCCTTTCAGGGCTGACTGAATGGGTTTCTCCCCATGACCCTCACCCCGACACACACACACAAGTACACACACAAACCTCCCACCCCCTTCTGTGCTGCTTTTTTGCCTTCTGGTAACTTCTGTCTCAGTGCAAAGCTTACAGTGTGAGGTAGATCCTTTTACATTTGTCTCCCAGTTTATCCCCCCACCCCTCCACCCCCCGTGCTTCTTCTTTTCCTCCTCCTCCTACTTCTGCTTCTTCTTCTTCTTCTCTTTTACCTCCATATCATTTTTCACTCGCGCAGTGGAACAATCGATATGTAGAAAAGCGTTACGGTATCATGTATCATTGTGGAATATGTGATATAGATTATGGTCAGTTCATGTTTACAGTATTTTTCTTTTGTACTGTTTGCCATTTGTGTGTAGCCTGCATTTGACGAAGATTTATAATGCTTTTAAATTGAAGCTTTCGCTGACTGATTATTTAAAACAGAAGACTATATAAGTAAAAACACATGTTCATGTAAGATGTCTTATCATAAACCACAGTTGGAATAAAAAGCTGTAAAACATTCTACTTGCACGCCTATAATCAGTCTGCAGAAAGGAAAAGCACTTTATATTATAAACTGCATTTAAGCCTACAACGACAATGCATAAAAAATTTCACTCCGGACAAAAGGAACTCTGTGCTGCATATTTATATTGGCAGAACCATGACAATAAATTTCTCGACCTCTTCTGCTTGTAAATTGTACATTTCAGTAAATTGCTTTGGCTCTGTAATGAGAACTGTGGTGTACTTTTACTGTGACTGCAAGAAGACAATAACCTCCATTTTCAAATTTAGGCAATATGTTTTAGACAATGACTATCTGAATAGCCCTTTGTTTTCCAAATCAATATTTTCATATATGGTCAACGGCCGTTTTGAAATCACACGGGTGCCATAAATATTTTTCAGGGAATCTATTTTTGCAGAAGATGCTGTGACGTGAAACCTGAAACCTCATAAAAAACTGATCTAACAGCTGCTTTCCAATTGTACTCTGTTTTAATGTATGTCATAAACGTGCATATGGCAACGTGCGTGCAATGATACAGTACATGTTGACCGAGCATCGATCACAGCCGAGCACAACAAATATGCCACACAACAACACTGTGCTCTGATATTGTTTTTCTATATTTCTGCTTTGCCCGAGTTTCGCTGCAAGCTGAGGTCCAATTTCATTGCATTATCTGCATGTCCGGAGTGTCCCAGAGGGGCTGCAGAATGACCAGTGGCCCCACTGACCCTCAGAGCTGCTGTCACCCTTCATCACCCCGCTCTCCATCTTGGATGGTGTGGTCACCTAGCAACCGGGGCCAGAGTTCGCTGCTCATGGACCAGAGGCTATTGGGAAATCAATCGATACGCCTCAGCCCAACCTAGAGAGCTGCCTGCCTGCCTGGCTGGCTGGCTGTCCCCCCTCCTCCCCATACCTTCCCTCCTCACAATCTTCCTCCCTCTCTCCCTTGTTATGGCCAAATGAAGACGATGCAGTTCTCACTTTTCCACACCTCAGTGTACGTGGATATCCTGTTACAGGATAAGAAATGCCTCTGCTTGCCAGGGGCTTGCAGGTCCCGAGGCTGATGTATCTGTCCTGTCAACTGGCCTCCATTTCCACCAATGTTTGGATTGAGAGGCGGAGAGACAGCAATTAATCAAATTTCAGAGGAGCATTTCTCTCCTTTCATGGTATTGGCCGTGAAGAAGTGCTGACCAAAGATTACATTGGTGCACAGTTGCAGCTCACCCCACTCCGCCACCACATTTATGAATTTCTTTCAGCACATTGTGGCACTTTGGTGTTTCTGAGAGCAATAACTCCACCACTCCAATACTCCCTTGGCTCATCTTTTGGATCATTTCCACATGGGTCTATGTGAATCTAATTAGAAGCCTATCAGACATGAACACAAAGATCACTTTCATTAGCAGAACAATGATAAATGTTAAAGGGATTACAAGGTCCCCACTAAAATCAAAAAATGTGATTTTTTTTAAGCTCATAAAAACATCTAGAAGGTCAGATCTGTTTAGCAGGACTTCTATTTATGATGGAGTTTCCTCACAGAAATCTTTACAATCAGACTGGGGTCAGCAACCTTTGATCCCCTCCGACCACGTTGGGAGGATGGGGAAAATTCGATCACCTTAAACAGTTCGAAGACAGAGGGCTCTGGGAGAAGGAGAAGACGATGAAAAGATGGGGGAGGACAGAGCTTGGAAGCAGAAGACAGAAGGGGTGGAGACAAAGAAGGAGGGGTCAGGTTAGAAATGACAAGAAACCGGTGCTCATCTGCTGCTCTCTGATCAGAGTCATCAAACTGAGCAGCTTAGCTAAAAGAGAATCCGGTGGTCCATCTGGGGTCCTGTGTGACACCTCCCGTTTCTCAAAGATATCTGAACTATAGTTATCTTTACTAATTGTGACAATGTAAACTCATGAATGTCGCATCAAATGAAAGAATAATTAATTTCAAAACGTAGAATGGTTGGAGCTATTTTGATGCGAAGTTTTGCTGCTTTTTGTTCGTTTCTATTGGGATGAAAAACAAAATTTTTGGAAACTAGACAATGCAAGTTATTTGTGGTGTCTGGAAATGTATGATACTGATAAAACTCATATCTGAAATTCCTTTGTTAAGAAAATCAGAAAAATATATTGAAAAACAAGTAACACTTCAAGCAGTAAATAATCTATTTGCATTTATTCGCAAAGACTAAAGTTCTTGGAAGTGCAAACATTCAACCCTATTGCATTAAAAAGTAGTTCTGCACACTTAATACTAAACAACAACAGGCAGCTGCAGTGCTCCCTCCCACCTCACTCCGGATTAGGCTGACAGATTTCTTGACTTTTGTTGTTGTCCATCTCTGCAACTAAGAAGATGATTCTACCTCTGTTGTGGGGTTTGCCAGATCCCCAGATGGTCATCCAGCACGTGGCTGGAGGTGGACTGTGAAATGACCCCCCCAGCTGGACACTGTGGCCAGGTCACTGATCTCTTAGCTGCCCCTGACCCCCCTCCTCTTCCTTTTTTTTGGGGCCAGCTGCCATCGCCACAGTCCTAGCCTAATGGTGTTGGATCACCTCCCCTCTGAAAACCCCCCACATCACCGGCTAGCCAGGCCACAGGGAGTGTCCAGATGCCCTCTTACCCTCCCCTCCCTGAATACACTGGCCTTTCACTGGACACAGGAGAGTCAGGGGGGTGGGGAAGAGTGTAAAAGGGTGGGCTGGTCTGAGCCTCCCCCCTCAGTAAAAGACAGCAAAAAGGGGAGATGAGAGCAATAGCCACAAGGATGATGACCACATAGGCATGACATTGACACGGACGAAAGAAAAGAACCTTTTAACCATAAAAGTGGAATAGTCGCCTCTGGAAATTGGAGGCGACAGTAAATGCATTTGTGAGTGCCAGGGTGTCTCACTCATTGTCCCTATTACATGTCTCATGGAGGGCAGAGGAGAAGAGGGGGGACAGGCTGAAACTAGACTGGGAAAGGGAGGGGTGATGCTTAAAAGCATTCTCAGTGACATACGCACACATGCAGTCACACTAGAATACTGTTCAGTTGTATGCAACTAATGCGCTGCTGCTTCCAGATACTGGTACAGTTGGATGACTTGGCACGGGCTCACCCGGCGCAGAGGGAGGTACGCCTCTGCTGGGTTGGAGCCTGGCTGCCTACTGAGAGAGGGGGCTTCTGGGTTTGCTTGCCTGGAGTAATGTCGATAAATCAATAGGACACACGTCACTGCAAGCCCAGAGAAGCCACATGAAACTGTCATTGATCGGCATAAGGTGGAGTGTGTGGGGGAAGAGGGGTAAGGCAAGGGGGAGGGATGGATAGTGTTGGGATGGGAGGGGTGAAGCTGTGGGGGAAGGAGGATCCAAACATTTGGAGCCCAAGGGTCATCTATTTCCCCTTTACTCCCACTTCCTCTACCCCTAACAATGAAGGCTAGCGCATGGATGGGGTGTCAAAGGTCAGCTCAGTAGCCAGTGGTCCCTGAACAACAGTGTTGAGCCACGTGCCTGTCAATAGTTCGCTGTCACAGCTCACAAAACACAGAATGCCTCTGGTGCTAGAGGACAACCGCTGTGTTGTCCACAGCAGTGCTGCCTTCTACACACCAGCATGCTGTGCTCACGCTCGAGTTTCTCTATGCTGTCATTCAAGCAAATCCGCAGCAGTTTGTGATTTGTCATTCATGACTTCTCCCTCAATGAAAATACCAGAATACACTTGTAAAACAGGGCAGTCTTCAAAGAAATGCACGAGCCGTATGCATTTCATACAACACTCTCAGGAACCACCATCTCCTCCTATGCAGCAATGTCAGCAACCGCAACAGCCAGAAACAGGAGCACTGAGCGTAGCAAGAAGCCACAGCTGATTGCCTTCCCTCCCACTCTGTCTCTTGCTCGCTCTCTCCTTCTCAATCCTGCATTTTCAGCAGTAGTTGCAATTGGCGATCAATACAGTATATGATCGACATGGGCCCTAGATCATGATATCTATTCCCTTCTCTAAGGGCTAACCCATCTCAGCGCCATGGCTCTGGAGCCTGTGGTTCAATCGGGGTTAGAAGTTCAGTGCCTGCGATGGTCAGAAAGACAGAGACTCAGTGATCGCCTGGGTGTCAAGTTCTCCTGACAGTCTGTCTGGCTCAGCCTGCTGGGTTTTGATCTGAAGAAAGCTCGGGCTAACCTTGGCCACAGCACCACTCCCACCCTCCTGCCTGTCTTCACTTCTCAGTCCTTTTCAGTATCTACCACGCCATAATTCTCTGCTGTTGCGTCTACAGTTGCTCATGGCGAGCTAATGACCACCACATTGATCATGCCTGCTCGACCTCCAAATTGGGGTCAACAACAAAAGAGGCCAAGTCTCCAGTGTCAGGAAACAATTGCCATTTTCAAACTGTCATTTGTACATCTTCTTCTGAAAATAACACAGAACAAGGAACCTGGATTTGTACTCAACATGCCGCAACCTACTTTGCCTTCGAGCGTCCTTCAACCCCCATAAGGAGGGTCACCTAAATCTCCACAGAACCACTATCCTCACTGCCATTTTTCACCACTGATTTCCAGCAAGCTTTTAACCTTTATGTAATTTTTTTAATTGTGAAAGTTGACACCAGATAGGAGCCCCTTCTCACCTTTGCATTCGTTTTTCTGACATTTTCATTATCACGATAGGTATAGGAAATAGACAGGTGCAAAATGCATGGCAACCCTCTGTCCTTGCTCGACCGGTTGCCATGGAAACGGCTGATAGAGTAGGTTATCGATCGCTGTGTCCAGTCCCCCTACGTTCCCCCACCCCCTGTACCGACTTTTTTTCTGCAGTGATGGGCGTGGATCAATAGCCTGTATATTGTATGGTTTTCTCACCATTCGCCCTCCATAATAGCAAAAAAAAAAAAAACGGCATAGAGAGAGAGAGAGGCAGAAATGTAAAAATGTAAGCGATCATATTTAATAGGAAAGATGAGTTGAAATAAAAATCAAATCAAGCGAAAAATGCCTGGAGTCTGATGAAATGTAAATACTGTGGAGCTGTATTTGTATTAAGGAAACTGAAAATTCCTACCAAAACAAATAAGCAAGCAAACAAGAAAGACAGAAAGTTGTAGAAAACTGCAACATTCCTCCTGTCCTTCTGTCACAGTCACTTCAAATTCTACCTTTTACTTCTCTCTGGCAGACTATTTTCACATACGTGTCATGCTGCATTTACCCGCATGTTTTTTATTTCAATTTACTGAAATCTTTTTTCATTTAAATTAAGTTTTACTATCAACCATCAGAGAGGTCCAATTCATGTCTTTAAAAACGTGACGATGAATAGAGGAGCCTCTGCAGACCTGGGGGAGCTCGTTTAAATCTCGCCTGAGGGATCCCTCAAGCGAGGGGTCATGGTTGAAGTCATGGAGCAGTAAATTTAAAGGTGGGCACTCCTCAAGGTGTCTCTGTCGCCCCGAGGCACGGTCATCACAATTCCAAGAAAGGTGGAAATAAAAGTGCACTGAGAACACAAAGGCTTTTGGCACTTCTGGAGAAATTAGCCGGCCAGCTCACTGATGGTCAACCACCTTGGCTTAGCTACAAACAGCCCACACCCCCCCTTGGCCCACCCTTCTAAATGACATGATCCCATACATCACTCATCATTCAACTCACCATTTCTCAGTACAGTATTGATATTACACTGACAAATGAATGTGAAACAGGCAGTTTAGATGTAATGAGTTTAGGAAGAAATCTGAAAAGCAGGAGAGCAAAAGTGTAAAGGACATTGCATATATTTTTACTCCACCAGTCAAGTTCTCCTTTCATGCACCACTTCACCTCTTAAAGTTTCACATTTTATAGCCATATTTACAAAAAAAATTGAAGACTTAATACATGTGGATGAGGTTGAGCCTATATGGAGGGTCATATTGTCCATTTTTCTCCTTTCGAACCAAGTTGCACTTATATACAGTCTCTCCCCTACACACATATGTCAATATGTTTGGTCTTCAGTGGTAGGAATGTGCCCTGAGGCTCCCATATAAAATTAGCAGACCATTCCCATGTTGGCTTCCTTTCATGCCCCCACTTGCAAAGCGGCCGACGCCACTGTATCAATAATTCAGCCACAATTTAGTTGTAGTTGGGCCACATGTTACGGGTCAGTTGTAATGGGTGCTATTGCTACCGGATGCCTGCTCCATCTGATGGGTTTTGCAGGAGGTTTGTGGCCAAATGGCCTGGGTGTCCTATCACTTTTTGACTAATATAGATCTCCATGTAAGTCTGCTGAATTTTGCCAAAAGCATTTCAGAATAATGTGCAATTGCAGGTCATGGTAATACTGTCAAATAAATAAGGTCTATTTTGTTCTTAAGGGTGCAGGGTAAGTTCAATAAACAAAAAAAAAAGTATATTAAAATTACTACCTTTGTGTGCATTTATTGAAAACTTTTACCATTCTTTTACGCATGTTTTGTTTCCTGATCTGGTTTGCTACAGTTCATCTGGCACAATTAGAAACATATCAGAAAATATGTTAAATTTTGTAAAAAAAAAAAAAAGAGCGCCTACAGCACCATTGTGCCTATACAACAATAAGGCGGCGTGCATGATCATGTTATATGGATCAATTCATTACCTCAATAATTAAAAACAAAAATCGCGCAGCTTTATTGGTTTTTGTAGTAAAGAAAACAAAAAAAGCCCACAGATCAAATAGCTTTCTTCAACATAACACATCTTTAAATGTCTTTTCCCCACGCAGTGGAGAGTTAGCTATAAGTGAGGTCATCAAGTTGACAACAAATTGACACTTCAGAACACAGCTCAGCCTAAACAACCACATGAGTGTTTTGAGGATTCATCCGTCGAATCCACAGTGGCCTCAAACAAGTCTTGTGGGATCTGCTCCCCCGCATGCATCCCACCAACACTGCTGGATGTCTGCCCTCCTGTCTTAAGCCAGCCTTGGGGTGGTGGAGCTGCTAATCTCACACTATAGCTGAATTGGAAATCCGCATGTGTACGTCCATGTTGGACGGGAGGGAAGGGGCTGGGAGTGGAGAGAAGTGGCTGCCCTTGCACCTTGGTGAGATGAAAAGCTCTCAAAGCCTGGAGAGCAGGAAAACACTGGCAGGGCAAAAGTCAAACTCCTAAGGCCACAGAGAGAGAGAAGAAAAAATCCCAAACTTTTTCTTGTATCCTCTGGCAGATTGTGTGTGGTCAAACTGAGGGCTTAGTGTTAAAACTGAGTTATTGTATATGAAATGTGCATTCAGTGCCACAGAAAACTTCTGAGCAACTTGTGAAAAGCTGCCTGACAGCAGTGACCTGGTTTTGCATTTGGTATTTCACTGTACAGTGAGTTTGACAAGTACAATTTCAGAAATTTTTAGCACAATTTTTTTTTATGTTTTTTGCACAAGGTATTGCATCATGTAGTACATTTTTTATTTAATTTTGATAAAAGTTATTGTGAAATGTACCAGAACAAACCTGCAATCATAATTAGGGCTTGAAATGAGATTATTCTTACTCAAACACATGACATTTGAGCACTACACAATATGTATGTGATGCAAGAAAGAGCAACGTTTACCTCTTAAAATGCTTGACAAATACATATGTTGTTCTGAATAATGTGTGACACACAAAAGATTCTATTCTCATTGAAATAGCAGCTGTTTTGTTGGGGTTTTTGTTTTATTTATGTATTTTTTGTTTTGCTCCACTTGCTGATTTTAAGTGAACGGGTCTATTTTTCTGAAAAAGGTGTTTTCTTCTTTGTTTTTTAAACAAACATATTGACATATTGATAGACTACGAGAGACTATTGTTGATTGATTGCTTCTAGAATTTTTATTGAAAGAATATTTTAGATTCTGTTTTAATGTAGAGCATCCTCGCCTAAAATTGACATCTGCTTTTTTTGTCCTTATAGCTTGTTAACAGGTTAAAATATTGACAGACTTACTTCAGAATTGTGTCTGGCTGATCTTTTAATCTAATTCAAAATTAAGATAAATTCATCAGATGCGGGGGAGATGCAAATAAGAATGCCCAAAGGAACTTTTCGTTTTTTACTTTAGTTCCTGTGAACATCTGGTGATCAGAGACCACAATGCTATCACTCCAGCTCTAAAAAAAAATGAACTCAATGTTCTATAGTGTTTTTATTCTGTGCTCATTTCACAAATGACTTCTACATTAATTAACTTGCTTAAAAATGTAAAATTCATGCCCCCAGCTGTGGCAATGTTGACCATAATTTCTTTGTCTGTTTTCTGAGTTTTTTCAGAAACTACAGTAAATTCAACCATTTAGAACGATCAATACAGACTCAGAGAAAAAAAAATCTACTGCAGATGCCTGAACAGCCAATGCTAGAGGTTAAGTGTTCCTGAGTACACATCGGGGTATGTGTGCTAAAAAATAAATAAATAAATAAATAATTATATATATATATATACATTTATATGAGAGAAAAGCATAAAGCGCAGAAGTGATCTATGTCCTTAAGCACCTTGGTGTGCTTTGCTGGCTCTCCTGATGAGCTGTCGCTGTAAGTGGGTAGAAAAACACCTCTAAGTGATGTGGGCCTTTAGTCACCTGACCATCACGAATGCCACTGTGGGCCCCTAGCTGGTCCAAGTCTGCATGGCACGGCAACATATTGCGTAGGTATAAGGCAGTCAGTAGTTATTCATCATCCATAATGTTAACGATTACAGCATGTCGATAACAAACCCAGGAGTTAAATGAGTTTGTGCACTCAGCTACGCCTGTGCCTCGGCAGTTCAAGGTCACTCCCTCCCGTCTCTGACAGGAGGGATGATTCCCGGGCCAAGCTGCAACCACACACATCTTGCCTCAAGGTCAAGTGTGCCACTATTTAGAACAAATAGATACATAAAACACTCAATCTTGTGTGTGTATAAGGTATGGGCCAGGACCTTGGGCCGGGATAAAGTTGGCCAGCAGCTCGTATATTTCGTCCTGTACTTGTATTTCAGCTTGACACTTTGTCACCCCACACCCCCTCCACTCACTTTAACGTTTTGAAGTCCCTCTTGTGTGACTGAACGCAAAAAGTTAGCATTGATTTTTGCTATGTTAGAGCTCACCAGAGTGCAATGTGGATGGATCTCGAGCATCTCGGGGTGACAAACTGTGTTTATCATTCAGTCCGTTGGCCAGCTGAATTTAGACTCTGCAGCCTCCTTTAAGCTGCTCGTTCAGACATACCATGACCAAAGCAGCTATTCACCTATGGATGGCTGAAAAAATAAAAACACAGAGGGCCTTTGTGTTTGAGCAGAAGCAGGACACGGCTAGGGCACGTGGTGAGAGGATACACTTGATTTGGAGTCAGTTACCAGCTCACGCCTATCATAATGGACAATGGGGCAAGGGCAAGTGTCTCCCTCTCCTAAGCTTTCCTCTCTCCCTCACCCTGTCTCTTGGCGTGCTTCCCCCAGGAGACACGAGCCGGGGGCTGGGCGCTCTGATGGCCAAGCGTGACATTTAAACCCCTGCCCTGCGGTAGCTTTAGGGGGGCTTTATGGAGTAGATGGGGGGCCACAGAGAGGTCCATCTGAGCACAGTGAAAGAAAAAAGGGGGTACGGGCAGAGGCTCACCCTACAAACCCCCTATTACTCAATGCACACAAACTACTCACCCCCCACCTCTATGCTTCACCCTGCAGAAATCCTCAGTATGTCAGTACGGTGGGGGCTCCATTGTGCACGGGTCTTCCACTGAAGAAAAGGACCCTTTGGTGATAAACAATTCAGCTGTCCACTCTGATCACAATGGGGGCACATCCCACTGCTTTGAGCATCTGTTTCAAGTAGGTACTGGTCCCCTCGCTGCTCAGCAGCGCTGACCATACAAACACGGTGTGCAACTAAATCCCTGAATCTGCTGGCCCACTACCACCTGCTCTCATCCTCCCCTCCTTTTATTATTCCTTATTTGGATCAATACTGTTGACTCCACTGCAGTATCTCTCAAAAGACAAGTTGAATAGCCTTGTGCTGGCTGTTCAGTAGGATCGCATGCTTTTTAAATCGTCTACAGTGTGGCAGCAAAACTGCATGAGCTGATTAAGGCGTGCATAAGAGAGAAGATGCTTTTCTGCCAAGACACAGGGCACAGAGTTATCTATGTAGGCCTCATACGTACAGCAGAGTCCATGGCTACTTATCACCCCCTTGTGGACATTCAGCATACATCATTCCTGCTTTTAAATTTGTCCACTCTTTTTATGGTGAGACTGTTGGTCTATATGGTTACCTGGTTATATGTAACTTTTTCAATGTTGTTACATACTATCATTTATCAGATTAAATTATTATTGGATGATCCTTTCCACCGCACTGTACATGTAATGTTTATCTTATTTATGGCAGAAGGGCAGTGTTTACCCAGCAACGCTGCCCTTCTGCCACACATAAGGAAAACAGGAAAAGGACATCTCGTCCTTTTACTGGATTACTTCAGACTGTGGGAGAATGAACATGAGATTCATGTAAACATGTGCAACTCTAATACATTTTTAAATTAAGGCTGTTGTTGTTGTTTTTTACATCTTGTAAAGTTGTTTTGAGTATTTGCTTATTTATATCTATTTGTAACACTTTAAAATCAAAGTGATCTGCATTTTTAATTGTTTCAGTTTCTTTAATTTGTTTTAATGTCTTTTTATCTTACATTTTATAAAATTGCTTTGCTTTAACAGAATGCACGTGAGTTTCTACTTGTTATGCAGAAGGAATTATTTCAATAATATATATTAAGATACATTTTTAATCATATTAACCAATAAAACTGTCTGGAAAGTCTTGTTTGCAACTCTCTTTCAAATTCGGAAATTCAAAGTTCAAAATTTTCTAGGAGAATCGGTGAAAGGCAGTAAAATAAGGCAAAGAAAAAATACTGCGAAGCAATAGTAATAGTATTAATAGTAACATTAATTATAGTGATCAAGAATACATTGAGATATGGTTCACTGTTTTATGTGGTTTTCCAGAAGATACGTGAATGACATGTTTTCTGGATTTCATCCAATATCTCTGCCAACTATCTGATTCCAAGGGGTTAACTGTGAGCAGGGCACTCTGCTGGGGAAGCGCTAATCAGCTCGGAAACATTTGCTGCCCTTCTGGCAAGGTCAAAAGGGTCACGGTCCCTGGGCTGGATGTCCACTCCATCCTGTGCTCCTCCCCCATTGCTGTAAAGCCCAGCCTCCCCTTGGGGCCTATAGGCCCTGCAGGCACAATCACTGCAACGCCACTATAGGCCCACAGAAGCTGGCTTTAATCTATATGGAGCCCTGGGATGGACTGCGGCTGTCTGTCCATCAGCCTGTCAGTGTGTCTTGCCTTGACCGTACATAAGCAGCCATGGACCAGAGCTATCGACTTAGACAATCCGAACCCACATTTGTGATTGGTTTGCAGAGCCGTCCGGTGGGCCCCTCCTGCTGTTTGACCAGGTGATTGATCTGTTAACACTGGCCACTGGACGTGTGTCTCTGAATTTAATTTCAGAATTCATTTCTGTGGGACGTGTGTGTACAGAAATGATGTAGAGTCCCAGGATCAAATGAAGGATTGATGGTTTCATCTGATATCTAAGTAAAAATGCAATTTAGATTTCTTTTCCACCCTTTATCATTAGATATTTGGAACGTGCCTAACAGGAACACTGACCAACCCTTAAAGCATGGCCTTATATCATTCTTACATTTTAACAAAAATGTGAACAGTGTCTGCGTCTCTAAGCATTAAAGTCTTGAATCACCAGAGGTTAACCCCTTTGAGTGCCACACAAGATAATTTCTCAATATTTTTATTTGTCAGGCCATTTTATTTTCCAGGCCTTGAGGCATTTTTTCTTTGTAACAATATCTCTACTATAACTGAGATACTGTTTATCAACAATACATGAAAACACCTGTAAAGAAGCCTTTGTTGTCAAGGCATTTCATCACTTATCAACAGCAAGAGAATCTCCTGCTGTTAAAATAATAAAAATGCTGAAAAGGGCACTAAAGTCGGGCTGAGAGGTTAGGTAACCCGGATTCATTTCACAGCTCATAAAGAGCACCAACGCATCGGTGAGTGGGTATTGTCCACCATGGATTTCCCAGTCCATTCTGCTTTATGCTTCTCTGTTTTCAGAAATGCCCATAAAACACAAAGACTATGAAATAAATGTGACGACCAAGACAATGCCTGAGTTAGGAAGTGAGGGCTGATTTGATGGAGTCTCTCTTTCTCCACTCTGGCCTGCTGCAGACGTGGGGAGAGGGGGCAGGCTGCTTGGATATGCATCACAAAGGCTTCCTGCAGTATTGATCTGCAGTGGGTTAAGGCAGTCTATCAGCAAATGTCCCTCTCTCTGGGAAAAACAATAGATTAAAAACACACAGCTTGCAGGGCGGGAGGCTGCTGATGGGCCCTTATCTGGGCCCAAAGGTCACTGTGTACAGATATAATCCACTTTCACTTAACAGCTTCATTTAAGGCACCTCGCATGCAAATGGTGGCATTTCAGGGTCTATTCAAAGACTAAGGTTTTGTTTTTCCAAGAGGCAGGCAGGGTTTTTTTAAACATTCTTTCAGAGATGGGTTGAAAGTGTTCAGTGCTTAAGCTTTAGTGGTTGAGTACATCATCTTTTCCCAAATCAAGAAATGACCACAGTGTTTTTATGACACCTAATAATGAAAAATGTATCATCTGAAAAAATTAAAATGCCCTATTTTATTCATAAGATATTGACACAGCAGGTAGTGCTGCATATTTCATTAAACTGGAGCTCTGTCACTCCAGTGGAAAATGTATAAACCCTTACACTATGGAGCAAATAAATGCACAAACTTAGAAATACAGCAAAAATATCTACGTGTAAAAACTCATTTTTATAATTTACAGCCAAATTTGTAGTACCTTGTCCTCCTTTCCACTAACAAGTTGAAAACACAGGTTACACTTTGATGCCCTCTTTCTATTTAATTAAAGTTTGCAAACTGATTTATACATAGGCCATATATAATGGTTACAATAAAACAAACAACCATTAAAAAGTAACAAACACTGTTTTGGGCATAGGTATTCCAACATTACTGATGAACATCATTTAACAATGTATTTCAGATCACTATGTCATTCAAACAACAAACCTAACCATCGGACAGTAATGGCACAACCTCAAAATGTTTCTGAAACATCGCCAAAAAAAGTCAGTAACACGTTCTAAAAATCAAACTGTGGAACTTGTGATCAAAATCGAAATTCAAAAAAGAAAAAACATCACTGCTGGATTAACAGTAGGCTGTGATGTCAGTAGCGTTCTTTAGGCTCGCTAAACTTACGTTTCTTCGTAGGCAAGTCGGTGGACGGCGTTTCCTGACTGGTGGGAAACTGAGAAGCCTGAAAACAGCAGAAGAAACATGCATTTGACATTTAGTAAAGCACGGCTTTATGTGTCTACTGACAGGCACCATCCCACTCTGAGAAACCAAAGCGACCAGTGTTGACTCATCTGTGGAACAAACGGTTCCTACGCATTTTCCACTTATTAATCCTAAATCTGCAGAACACATCTTGGTTATGCACGAATACTGCAGTATTATCAAACGAATCAAATCGTGTTTTTACGAACCGAGTGATAGGTCATGTGAGGACATGTTTCCACCCACATTTACATTTCTTTTGACAACAGGTAGTAGTTTTGGATAAACTACCAAATTATTTTCATTTATTTAACTACAGTCTGTTTGTTGCCCATGCATGCTTAGGTTTGTCTCCTGCTGACAAACGTAGAGAAACACACTTTACTTTTCCAACCTTGCAAAATCTACAAAAGTCTGTATAATAAAAAGAGTTTTCATTATTACAGAATTACAGAAGATGTTAGCAATGCTACTTAAGCAGCTACATGACCATTTTCATGCCTGATTTTGTGCTTACTTTTTGTGCTTGAAGACCATTACATCCAGAGAGATGAGCAGAGATGACCTTATTGGGCCCATATCTATTATATATTTCAAAGATGTGCCTGATTAAGACATCAGGTTTACATGATAATATAGTAATTGCTGCCTTAAAAAAGGCAACTAGTCTTCCACTGTTCAAAATGTTACAAACTCTAGAGAGCTTCATAAGTACAATTTCAATTTCTGCACAGTTACAAAGTGTTTTAGTGTGGAGGGGGTTGTCAAGCTGTAATAGAGTGAGGCGAGGACCTGTAGCTAATAGGTTTTAAATGTTAGACTGACCATAGTTGGCTTGATGATCCTTCCACTCCTGGTCCTTTTCGTCCCCACCTCCATATAAGAAGTCTTCTTCACCAGAGTGTCCATCTGACAGAGGAGAGATGATCCTTAAAGCCAGTGATTATTAAGTACACTTGAGGCACTCGGCTGCCGTCAGCATTTTTGCGTTTTGAACAGATTAGAGGTCCTTAACTTTTTAGTATTAGCATTTATAGCCCTCTGGAAGGCAAAGTTAACCCCCCACATTTCTGGATAATAACACTGTTTTTTTGTAAATAGTGCAGACTTTCAGCTTTAACTCAAGGATTCACAAAAATAATGCATTAACTGTTTCATTCCTTTTATTGAGTCTCATAAATGGTTTCCTTAACTTGTATCTCTTTGGACCTCATAGTAAGAGTTTCGATGAACAGCTACAAGATCAACATTTGGAATCAAATCCAGATCTTTATTTTTATTTTTTCTATCTGTCATGGAAACATTAGGGGATAAGCCTCACCTCGCCATAAACCTCCACATCAGTTAACCAATCAATTTTACAAAACAGTTCTTGAAACACTTTTTTAGTTTCAGCTCCCAAAAAACGCTAGAATATCAATATTCAGAATGCTCAGATACAAAATATTATAATTTCTCCTATAACTTCTCAAAAGAAGTTTTTCTTTGGTTTGGCTTTTATATTTTGAGTCGATGCAACAAACAACAACAAAGCTACAAACCACAGGCATATGTAACAGATATAGTGCATTTTAACGGCCAAGTCGTCATATATTTTTAAATGTCACCTGTTCACAATGTGTTGAGCATCATCAGTGAGTCACACATACCTCTGTGACTTCCTCACAAGTACTGATCTCCTCATGACAGCTCACCTGCACCTCTAGAATTCATAAAACACAAATACCTTAAGATTGTTTTAGTTCAGCTTGAGTTATTATTATCATATTTAGTCAAGACTACTAACAGAGTCTAGCAATAATATTTATTCTACATCTTTCAGTTTAAGATTTTTCAGTTTATTAACTGAGACATCCTGAAAATAAGTTTAACAAAATAAGATGGGAGACTTTCAGTTATTGCTTTGTTTTAGACTGTTTTATGTTTACAGATTTTTACCAGTGTTCTCCAGGATTATGTTCTCCTTTTGAGCCTCCTCCACACATTTAGGGTCTTCACTCTATAGGGTTACAACAGCTTTACTGAACATCATGACTGGAAAATGTCAAAACTTACCACAATGACAAAATGCTGACACTGACTCACTGGTTTTTGCATCATTTAGGTACTTCCCACTTTGTATGTTAGTAGTGAAGCTATTCAGTGCATTGGACAATGATCTCAAGAACATACTTCATTCTAACATAAAATGAATATGTAGAGCACATTTTCGAGGAAAAAAAGCAGGAAAATTTGTAAAATCTGCTATAAAAATGACAACGAGTTATACACATCATGTTGATTTACCAGGGTTATGTAAATAAAACACATTTAGCAATGCTTTTTTAGCCATTGTAAAGACTATTGTGTCTAAAATGATAATGTGCTATTACGCAGGATAAATAATACTGTAAACAACATAAATCACTTAATGGGCTAAAAAAACCAAGTATTTGTCCACTGACCTGGGCATCTTCTTCATCTATCTTCAAGACCCACTTTTCCTCCACCTGAATAATTAAAGAATATGCCTTATTGAGCTCTCAGAAGGGCTAATGTGAAAAAGCTGCACATTTAACATAAACCTCGTGAAAAAGAAAGACAAAAACCTTTATATGCGTTTTAATGTCTTTTATCACTTTCTATCCCTTTATCTTACAGTTCTCTCAATTAACCTGCTCTAGCCTGTGTCTTTCTGTTGCCATGTCCAACTTTAAGGTATGGTAGGGGCTGACCACCTCCCCCATGGTCAGTTTGACAGGTTCCTGTTCAAACTCCATAGTGTCACAGTCAGCCTCCCTAAAGCCGGGTGGTTGGTATGCCTGAGGAGTAACTGGAAAATAAAAAAGCAAACACAGAGTGAAGCAACAGTGAAAGGGAAAATCAGCAGCTTTTTCAAATACGCAGACCAGCCTGTTTTGAACCAATGACCATGCCACATTCAAAGTCAGGGCAGGCAGTTCTTCCAAGTCACATTGTTATTGCCCATATGAGTGTTACAGTCTCTCTGCGAAACAATGAAGTTTCTGGATGGAGCACTCTCCAGCACCCCATCCAGTGACTCCAAGAGGGCTGGGTACTCTCAACTGCTGTCTGGCGCATGGGCTGGGTTTCTCACTGTTATTGTGTGATCAGATACTTACATTAGCTGAATAGATATATTTAATATAATGTGTGAGTATGTGTAGAAACTTAGTGGCAGTAAAAAAACCAAAAAAGTTAATGAACTGTTGTTAATATGTTAATATCCACTTGGACACCATTTGAGGAAAATATGCAAATCGTAACACCACACTGAAAAATTTGCTGTTTTTCCTGCGTATGAATCATCTAAACCCAGACCTTCATCTCTTTTTGTCTACTTTTCAAAAAACAGAAAAGCACATCACCATTGTTGAATAACTGCCAAAAAAGATCAAAGCTGGGGCACGTATGAGACATCAAGCAGCACCACTTAAAACACTGTATTTAAGAGTCTTTATTGTGATTGGTATAATGAATTAATAAAAAAATAATAATAAAAATGTTCAAAGCCTTAAAAAATGTGGGTTCTATATAATTAATGCTGCAGAAATCATTAATTTTGATGTGAGTGTTACCATCGTCATAGTAAGCCAGCTTCATGTTGAGGTAGACATTTTCTGGCAGAGGGCCCAGGTACTGCATCACAGTGTAGAGCTTCCTCACCAGCAGGATGATGGCTTTCCTGGTGTTTCCACATGACATTGATGAGACTTTGATGTTGTTATTGCTGATCAAGAAAGTCAAGCAAGAAGAAAAATGAGCATAAAAGGGCCCGCTACTTCAGCTGCTCTGCCAGACAATCATTACACTGGCAGGTAAAGTGTATATAGTTTCTTGGGGTGGTCTAACATAAGCCAGTCACTCTGAAGTCACATTTCAAAGATGATGCAGTTGGAGAGATGTTAAGAGTTCCACCCTTTAATTCAGTTGTAGCCCAGTGCTGATACAATGATATAGTAATCACTCTTTCAAGGCTTCGATTTATTGACACAATAACAGACATAACACCTTGGGTTTAAGTTTTACTCATACATAAAACTCTTTAAGCTCCTCACTTCTTTTCTCCAACTTTCAAGCAACTTCTGGCCCGAAGAAAGACAGGCAAATTCAAAGATTGACTAGGTAACAATTAAAACAGAAACTCAAGTTACTTTCTCATACGTGAGTGTAATCTGTAAGCATAAACACACCTCACCTTTCAAAATCCATGTGTGCCCCTGCTGCAGAGTACTGGATCCTAAAGTGGTAAAACTCGGTCACTTTCTGAAAAAGACGACATGCCAGATGTTATAGGTAATCACTATGGAGACAGTAAACGGAAAATGGACCACTTCTTATATATCACTTTTCTACTCTACTCAAAGTGCCTCATTCACCCAATAATACAAGAACTCTTTTCTACAACCAGTTTCTTTCCATCTAACGGTCACACACATTCATACCCCAATGAACACATGGGACAGCAACCTTAGGTTCAGTATCTTGCCCATAGATACTTAGGCATGCAGGCTGTAGACTGGAGCAGCCTTCAAATTGTTAAACAGTGAATATTGCAAAAAGATAACCTGATATTTACCTGTGGGTTCTCTGGGTCGGTATAAATCTAAAAAATAAGGCCAAATGGACAAACATCAGTACCGCATAGAATATAAGACTAAATTATATAAAAACTTTACAGCTCTTCCGACATTTAGTTGCTCATGTGTTAGATACACTCGCTTTTCCAGGCTGACCCTAAATGGTTTTAATACAAAGAGTCATTATTCAAGAACACACATTCAAGTATTAGCAAAATACTCACAGATATAATGACTGTCCGAAGCTGGTGAGGAAGAAAAAACAATATTTTGACTGCATTAGTTGCTCTGATACAAAAAAAAGTGGAAATTACAATTTATTTTTTTAAATCTCCCCTAACGTATGTGTACATTACAAATCTTCTGACTGATAAAGGTCAAATGTGACTTACGTATTTCTTTTCGATGGCATCAAAACATCCTTGCATCCTGGTGGAAATTAAAATTGTAATTGTAATGTAAATTTAAAAGAAATTTTAAAAAAACTAATTTCTTCAACAACCTGTCCCTTATTTACACTGTTACACACTTGAAACTGTTGAGTGTAACATAACAATATACTTCTCATCTCATTTTCCATGACCCTAAGAGCTAGAACGTTTTATTTATGAAGCATAATTGTCTGTTGCACTAATTAGATTATATTTGTTCACTGCATGTAAATATCTTCTTGATGAAAACAGATCAAGAATATCATTTCAACATCACCAAGTTCAATCAAGTTCAATTTTTGACCAACCACAAAAGATATGATGGTCTTATTTTTACCTTGTAGGTCTGTTTGTCTACCTATGGTAAAACATAGTTCTGGTGACACCTACTAAAACGAGAACTATCATAAAGTACCTCTGTAGGGGTTTGTCTATGAACAGATTTTGTCAAAGGGATAACACTGGAAGACAAAATCAAAACTGGTACATCACAATGGAGCAGTTGATATGACTCCGCAAGATGGTGTCTATTTGGCTTTAGTGACCCTAATAAACAGCTCTTGCTAGCAAATGTCAAGCTGCTGTAATTTACCACTGAAGAATCTGAGTGGCACCAGGACAGCTGTGCTCCTCTCTGAGGATCATCACTTGCTGATCTAAAAAGAAAAAATAGAACGCGTGAATGTTCTATGGAACTTTTTCCAGGTAAGTGAACTTGAAAGCTAATAGGATGTACAGTCAAATTAGGTTCATATGTAATCTAACCTTCCACATATTTTTTCCCATAGGCTTTCCCCGGGAAAATGCCCCTGAGGTATGTGATGCCAGATACTGCAATGGCCAGAAGCTTCTTCATAACAACCAATGACTGCTGCTCCGAGGCAATCTGATTAGGAAACAGCTGAGTGCTCTGTATGAGTGAAACAAATTAATCAGACTCAGCACTGCTTAGTCATGACAGGTAACACAATTATTAGAAATCCTGCCCTCCAACAGCTGCGTTTCAGCTATAGCACCTTATTTAATACATACACAAACAGAATTTTTCTAATCTTTGTGGACCTCAATATCAATCAATCAATCAATCAATCAATCAAAGCTTTATTCGTCACAATTTGTTTCTGTGTAAGTCTGTTGATATTTGGAAAAAAAATCACTGATGTTATTTCACCCATGATGCAACTTAAATAATTACTTATGAAACATGCATGACAAACAATACTTTTATCACAAACCAAGTGACTCTACTGTTAGTATATCTCATATCTCAGCATAGTGTGCCGTGTGATGTTACAATGAAATCTTAGAAAACTGGAAAAGTGATGGACAAAGGTGGCAAGCCTTAAAAGCTATCTACAGCAGTTTTATTGGCTTTCAGTATCTGTACCATGTCCTTTAAAAGTCTTAAGTCTCATCAGAAATAGTCTCACTAGAATAGTGGCTTTTAAGAAGCCATTCTTACGGACTGAAATAGCAAGAAAAGGCTGAGGTATGCCACATTACAAAAGAATTGGACTGAAGATTAGTGATAACAGTTCAAATGAAATTATTAATCCAAATATGAAAATGTTGTTGCAAATCAACATTAATATGTACAGAGGTCAGGAGAGAGGTACGGCACTGAGTGTCTACAGCCATCCGTAAAACACAGTGGAGGCTCTGTTATGGATTGGGGTCAGTGATGCTGGATAGCTTGTCAAAAGTGTAATTATGAATGCAAAAAAAGTAACATTCGATTTGATCCACCATGCAGTAGCAGCTGGAAAGCATCTGATTGACAACAGGTTCATTTTTCTGAGAATCCTCAGAAAAATGGACCTGAAGAAGGAGCTGCTGACCGTCTTCTACCGCTGCTCCATTGAAAGTGTGCTGACATATTGCATTGTTGTATGGTTCTCCAGCTACACCACAGCACACAGACTCAAGGACAGTTTTTACAAGAGGGCAATAGCCCTAATCAATGCAAATAGCTGACCTGATTGGCTACCTCCCTGGACTTTTTTGGGGGGGAGGTAACAACGGTAAAAACAATAACAATAACAATAACAATATTTATATTTATAACAAGTTGCAATAATAACAGTGTGCAATACACATACACTTCTTCTTCTTCTTTTTTATTACTAAGTTAATATACTGTGTTGTGTTTCTGTCTTATCTTTCAGCATAACAATAATCCCAAACACACTGCTACTGCAGGTGATTCCACATTATTTCAATAATGTTGACGCCTTGGCTCTTGCACTAATAGTGATCCATTGTTAATACAATAACTACTTTTTACAAAACTAAAAACTGCCGTTGGAAAAAAAAGAAAAAAAAGGAAACTGCCTGCTAGCTAAGCAATTTAGTGTTTGCAGGATTACATCACAATAAAATCATATGAGTAATGTATTCTACCTGTGATGTTCTCACTTGCTGTGCACACGCCATACCTTTGGTGAAAAATAACAACAAAATAAAAAAAATAAAAAAAGCAAAGCAAAGAGAGAAAATTTGAGGACAGATAGGAGTCTACTCAGAAAACTGTACTTACTGTAAATCGCAACTAGCTAGCTGACCTTCTAGTTTCTAGCTGATGTAGCCCTCTACTTAACTTGTCTCTAGCACACTACTTTGACCTACCGTGAAGTTATTCTATAGATTATGCTCTTGTAATTACATGGGAACAATAACCAGAAACACACGGTACAGTCGTTCTGGGGAACTAGGAAATAAAAGCTAACCTTTTGGTGTTAGCTATTATAAAGGTTCCCGCTAAATGTTTAACGGGCAGCAACCTGTAGAAATCAATGGCAGCAACAGGTTCACCACCAGGGAGCCAATCACAGAGTAGGGAGATAAAAACTCAAAACAAAGAGGGCTTCAGAGCCTTTTGTCTACCGCTTTTTGTTTTGTTTTTTTATTGTTATAACTTTGATTTGATATGTCAAACGTTAACTGAAAACTAACGTTTTACCCCAAATATGTTTTTGTGGTGATTTGTGTTGATGCAGCGCGGCCCCCGCATCGCCTCCGTCTTCACTTTGTAATTTCATTGGCCAACCGGTTGTCAATCACAGCCGGGACACATTCAACGTAATCTTATTGGCTTCGTGAGGGCTATTACTCCACTTCTATTGGTTACTGTATTTGTTAGTTACAAGGGAAACGCCGGCCCTAACGGTGATGTCATATGTCGTTACGCCATTTTTGTTGGAGAGCAGTCGTGTTCAGAAAAGCAGGATTAGATTCAGTACAGGTACACAAAACGGTACCTTGAATAATCATCTCTTTGAGTTGGTCCAGCAACCGACGAGACACCTGCGTGTCCTCCACACTCACAAAATGTCGTCAGAAAACCTGGACTCGGATACTCAGGTGGACTACGAGGACGAAAAACAGGTGGGTTTCTGCCTGCTATCTTGATGTTGTTAGCTAACCTCAGAGCATGCTAACTAAGCAGTGGCTAGCATCAGTTAGCATAAGTGTTTGCAGTAAGCTTAGCGCTGCACCAATGCACCGGGGAAGACCTGGAAGAGGCGTACAGCCGATATGAGCTGCTCTGTATAATGGAAGTGGTTTAGTTGTAGCTGCCATAGCATAGAAGCACCTTGCTTGTGTGTCACTTTGTTTTGTCCCTTGCTTGGTGTCATTGGCTGGCGAGTCCACAGCAGCTCAGGCCTCATTGGTCTGTACCCGAGGGGGGGTTTACACACTAAATGTGTGGCCTGCGGTCTCCAGATAAAGGCATGACTGGGTAATTTCACTCAGTGCACACTGAGTAAGTAAAGATAACTGCGCTAATGTCGAATAGAAAAATGTCTTTCCTGAATGGCTAGCAGTTTCTGGATTCCTGGTGGTCTTGCACTGACTGTGACAACCAGCTGCAGTGCTTCCGCATTTCCATACTATGCCATAAGCACAGCAGCGATGCCATGTAGTCCATTATTAGGATCGAGGGTTTGCCAAACATTCTTATGTCAGTATGTGTTAGATTAGTGTTGACACTCGTTAAGTTTATTTACACTGTACCAACAGTGGGGCAGAAGTAACAAGATAAACACCCGTGGTGGATGCGAACATTAATGTCAGTATCTATTATCTTTACAAGAAAGATGTTCAGTCCTAACACTATAAAGCAAAGGTTATAATGTAAAGTCTAGTTTTCTCATTTTAAGTACTTTTAACTTTGTTTTTATTATTCACATATCTAAATTGCGTTACTCAATACGAGAAAAATAATGAAAAGTGGAAACTAAACGTTGCCCAGCCTTTACAAGGTAGGAAGTTAAAAATTCAGACTTTGCTTGGCAAACTTGTTGATTTCTGTTTATAACCGTGCATTACTGTTCATGCCCTACTAATCATAAAGTTGAAGGGAATAGAAATTGTTTGTATTGCAGTGACAGATGTTGCTTTATGACTGTTGATATTGTCATAACTCAATTTGAATCATGAGTTTTTGTTACTGAGATTCTGTGTGAATTAAGCTGATGCCACAAAAGGAAATATTATTTTAATATTTCATCTCTTCGTATGGCGACACCAAACCTTATAAACAGGACTTTTAACCCTGTCTGTTGCTTTAAGTGAACAAAAAAAGACAGTCCTTCCTGAGGGGAATATCTAGTTACAGTATAACTAAATATTCCCCAGTTCCACTGTGTACACAAAGACTGTGTTGGAATCTGCAGTTTCCCTGCATCAAAACCAAATATAGTACCTCATAAATTTCTCTTCATGGACCCAAGTGAATCAGCACACTCTGTGCAACACCTCCTCCACCCCCACCCCCCCAAGGGAATCTGTTCATCGGCTTCTGTGTCCTGGGTCACATTTTATCCCTGCCCCAGCAAGCTTTATAGGCTGAGTGCCCTATCTTGTCTCTATAGTGGAAGTAGGTCTATGCTGTGCAGCTCACTTGAGGTGTGTTTATAAGGAATGTCTAAATGCCCTTTGGAGTTTGTCCATTATATTCTTGCACTAGCCTGTTTTCTGAAATAGTTTTAACATGGAGTCAAGCGCTTGACTCCTGCTGTGTGCACAGGGTGGTGCCCCAGATTAGTAGCTTCAGTATCTACCTGTCGGGTACTTGAATGGCAATGTCTGACTAGTTTTACTAGTATTCGGCAGAGGCATCAGCACAAGCCCTTCCATTGTTTCAGAATTCCCACTGTAGGTTTCAGCAATCTAAGCCTAGCATTGTTTGGACAGCCCGGTCATGTTGTTATTTCTTGACCCAAATTTTCAGATTTTCTCTAAATGTATGACTACATAACATAGTAGTTACTATTACCAGAAACACAGTTGAGCACAAGATCACAATAGGATTTAGCAATTAATAGCATAGATTTTGTGTCTTGTTTAAAAAATGGAAAGTTGCAGAATTCAGTTACTATGAATAATGGACTCTGTTACAGCGTTTAGTTTTATAGTAATTTTGAGATTTCAGCTTTATACATTCTAGTTTTATTTTTAATATATGCATAAACAATATTTTGGTCACAAGATCTTTAGCAACACAACTTTCCAATAGAGCTTTAGTTGTTTGTTACTATCATAAGCTTCTAAAATCATTCAGCATTCGTTCTTAAGGTCCCTGGTCGTACCAAGTTTCCTCTCAGGCATTATGGTGTTATGAGAGACTGTAAGAGGAGGACAGTCATGCTGTGACTCATGCTATCATGGAGTATATAAAGTTTCCGCTAGTCACTGTCATGCTTTTGAATCCCTTTCACAGCATTACTTTTAGGTGTTTTTAATGTACTGGTTAGGGCTGAACGATTATGGAAAATAATCTAATTGCGATTTTTTGCCCCAATATTGCGATTGCGATGCGATATGCGATTATTTTTTAAGGTCTTTGTCTTCTGTATTATTAAACAAAGACAAGCAATACATCATATAGTATGGCCAATACTATATTACATTAATTTTAAACTGTTCTTTCCTGGAAGACAGACCTCTGTTATGATGACATGAGGTGATGCATGAATTGATGACTGACATTTTTATTTAACTTCTTCAATCACAACAGTATATTTGAACATACACAATAGTTTATTTTTAGCTTACAAACATCTGAGCATAAAGTGCTGACAAGGAACCCTGGTGTAAACATTAAAATGAAAGTCAGTACAATGTGCAGATTGCAGAAATATACATTAAAAAAATCAGTGGCTTTACCACACTCAGTTTTTCGACATCTGTGAACTACTAGACAGTCATTCAATTAAAAAATAATATTAAATAAATAAAACTAATAAATAAAAAATACACACATCTTACTGATCTCTGCAGTCAGTAACATTACACATAAAGTGCAAACATAATAGCAATTGTATAAACACACACACAAACACGCCTTTAAAATTTAAAGGCGTGAAATTGGACGGTCTAGTTCTGATTAGCGTCACCGCTGTCTCGGTGGAGTTTAATAAACTCGGCCGTCTGCTTCTTGCTATCTAAAATATAACCAGACACTGGTGTAAATTCTCGACTGTCTCATACTTCTGTTTAATAAGTTTTCTGTTTGACGTTTAGTCAGCTGTGTGAAAACCAAGGAGGAACCCACCCGGGGGATTAATAAAGTTTTATTTTATCTAATCTAATAACTTTAATCTCAGCCAAACCGATTTACTCACGAACAAACAAAACACTGAAAAAAGCCCAACAATAACATTTTTAGGTTGTCTAAGTGACTTATATATTACGTTTAACCCGAGCAGCGAAACTCCGCGGTGATCTGAAAATGATGTGCCGGGAGTTGTGCCGTTCTCGGCCGCATCAGTAACCCTCGAGCTCCCGGCTAGCTGTCGAGCTGGTGGGTAGCAGACGCCTCTGAAAACGTCGAAGCACTTTTGCAAATATGGGATATCTTGATAAACCGAGCAGATATTTGATGTTTACACAGCTACTTTCTCGCCTGAAAATATGTTAAAAGTTTATTTTGTGACCCAGAAAGATTAGTATGAGTAATTTTAAAACTTAGTAGCGGCCGCCATTGCTGGAAACTGGAGTTTGGCTGGGCCGCGCTATGAATTCTGGGATATGGAACGATATACCGCAAATGCGGTATATCGTTCAGCCCTAGTACTGGTCCTGTGCTCCACAGTAAACTTGTAGTCTTTGTGGAAAAAGTTGTAGAATTGCAGGGTGGCCAGAAGTGAGTGGCTATCACATGACCAGCTGTTCTAGTTGTGAACTTTTCTGAAGCTGCATCCACCGACATTTTAAAGAATCCCTGTTTTTCTGCAAAACAAGAGGGTTAAACCTTTTTTTTGTCTCTACAGGACTCTCAAGAGAAAAATGCAAACCCAGTTAAAGCAGAAGAGGCGAAGCTGAAGGCCAAATATCCTGGTCTGGGCCAGAGACCCGGTGGGTCAGACTTCCTGATGAAGAGACTACAAAAAGGAGTGAGTTACTATAGTTTGCCTATGATGCGATCAGAGACAGCAGCAGCCGCAACAGCAGTGGAAAAACAGGACTGTGCGTTAATGAGAGCTTCTCAGAAAACAAGTCATTAAACACCTGCACCCCACATAAAATTGAAAAAGGATAGCTGTTGTTTTGGTATGGTCAAGCTGCTGTTACTATTATTGAACAACGAACAATTTGAATGTAATTGCAGTGAACATATCTTTAATTTTTAATAAAGATATCAGCGATCTAAAAACCTAACTGATAAAGTTTATGCTCACCTTAGAAACCAAAGAATCAAGGCTCTACCTAGAACCACCATTGAGTTGTTGATTCATCAGTGCTACAAGGGTAAATTAATTGAAACGAAGAGAAAAATAATTTCTCCATCCTCAATAGACTGGAATACAAAGCTGCTAGATAGATGGCACGTGCAGTACAGCTTGTGTGACAGAGTAACTTTAATTTGTATTTTGAACTGCAGAACAGAGCACCCAAAGGAAACTTTAACTCCAATCTCACTTTTCCCGGATTTAAAATTGTATGTCTCTCTCCACCTACACATGCTCTATATGCTTCCACCTCTAGAGGTTGTTGAAAGTCATTCTGGGAAACATGCTAAATCACTGGGTAGGAGTAGGAGTAGCCAAGACATTCAGAGGGAAAAGCATTTTATCATAAGATAATAAACACTATCAGAGACTGAGGAGGTAGGTAATCTCATACTTACATTTTTTAAATGTTGAAACATAAGCATGTGATTTGATTAAAGAGAATAGCATTACCCCTGTGGTATCTTCTCTGATGTGTGAGCACTATCGACATATTTGTTATTGTGCTGGTTCTAGTTCTCTTTAGCTGTTAAACTGAACACTGTTAAATTTATAGTAAGGAACAATATTATAGAAGGAAATGCAAAGCATGCTTTATAATGATTACAGCTTATATGGTGACTGTATCCTCATTTTATAAAAGGCAATTTGGAAGGAGGTAGAAGATGATGAGGCTGGGTCTTAAAGCTACATTCAGTTAGCATTGTTTCAAATTTGATTAGGCACACACAAAACCTGTTTTTAAAGCTGTTCTGGTTTATGGGTATGATTGTGGTGTTCAGCATTAAAAAAATATGGTAGTTAAACTCAGGCTGCTAAAGATGAGTATGAATTTTCCTCCATCTGTTACAAAGGAATACATTTGGAAAGTTTTCTATAGCACTAGTGCAATCAGCAATAACCCTTTGTACAAATATGTAAGCACTGTTCTCAGTATTTAGCATGTCGCTAAACTTTGTAGCACCTCTGCTCTCTCTTTTCACGCAGCAAAAGTACTTTGATTCGGGTGACTACAACATGGCCAAGGCCAAGATGAAGAACAAACAGCTTCCTGTGGCAGGGCCTGACAAGAATCTGGTAACTGGTGACCACATTCCCACGCCACAAGATCTACCCCAGAGGAAGTCCTCCTTGGTGACCAGCAAGCTAGCTGGCTAGCCTTCGTCATTCAAGAAGCACCCTCCCCCCCTTACCCCCCGGGATTCCCAGCAAGCATCCCTCCTCCACTTCACCTGTGTCCCCAATATGTCCATCCACTCCCCTCTCTTCCTTTTACATCCCCAGGCACCACTGGCTTTAACATATCGGGCAGAGTTGTATAAGTTAAAACTCCATTTGCTTATATGTGGGTGGGGCGGGATGGGAGGGACGGAGGTTTAGGCGGCCCACAAGGTCACAGCCTTCTCTGCCTTCCCACAACGCACAGCTCTGCCCCCTCTGTGCACTCTGCGCTACCGCCTCCCTTATATCTTGGTTTTCAGTGTTCCAAGATGCATTACAGTAGGTGTGTGTGTCATCGGGCAGGGGTTGGATGGGATGAGTTAATGCACTTTGTATTCTGTATAGTATTTTTTTTTTTTTCATTTTTGCATCCTGAATGACACCAAAATAATGTGTGTACGGGAGTTAGGAACCATGATCACAATGTGTTCTTTGAGCTTCATCTTCCCTTTCTATGCTGGTAGCTAGCTTCAGCGGGAGGGTTTGGAAGATATATGTGAATAATTGCTTGCTTACCAAATCTGTGAGGGGCAGCTTAAGGGATACTTGGCATTCACTAACACCCTATTGGGAAATGAGTGGAAGTTTCCTTGCATCTCACCCCTTCAGTCACTTCAGTCAAATATAATCTGACGACAACTGCTGCAGCTCATCCAGGCAGGGATTTGAAACACTTTTTTCTCTGTCTGTGTGCTTCTGTTGCTTTTATTTCCTACACCTTTTGCTCCTGGTTCTCTCATTTAAAAAAAACATGGCTGCATGTTTGTAATATGTAACAAAAAAAAAAAAGAAAATTAACATGCTTTTGTAACAGGAGTGGAGCAGCTGCTTAGTAAGTGATCAAAACAACCACCTAAAGTCCTGAAATGTCCACAGTCACACTTCTTTACTTGCTTTGCTTTATGCTATTCTGACAATCCATGTACACACGCTCCTGTTTGCTGCCCAGGGTGGGAGCCAGTTGAGTATATCCTGGTATTATTTTTAAAGGCTGGGAACCCTGCCAGCCTATGAGCTCAGCCTTTGTGTGGTTGCTGTTGAGATGCATCAAGATATGTGCTAACTATGAGCCTAAAAGATTTGTTGGGGGGGAAGCACCCTGCATAGTGTATATGCTTCTGTAAATAATACTCAAACAAGCACGTAACTCGTGATAAGCTTAGCGCTTTAAGGACTGAACCGGCTAGCATGCCTGAGAGAAATGGTAGTGCTAAATCAACTCAGTTGGGATTACACCCTAGGATTTCTGGCTTGGATATTCTTTGCTTTAACAACTGAGCCGAATTCCACATTGCAAGCCCAGAGGCTGTGGATACACTTGTCTTTTCAATGTGACTGTTACTATCCAATCATCCTGCTTACATTGCAATGTGATGAGGCAGCTTTGAGCCCACACTGATCTGGCTAGAGATGTAAGGAGTGATGTGGCTTCCACATATCTTTCTGGCTATTTTTGAAGCACTGATGCAAGCACTTCTAAAGGTTTTGTATCCAGCCACAAAAGTCTCATTGAGATGACAAAAAGTACCCAGAGTCGTTGCAGTCATACTTGTGTCTTTCAAGGCCATATGTAAAGTACATTTTTTTTAGTATTTAAGGGTTGACTATGAAAAAAAGCCTAATTCTGACAGTGATTTCTAATTTCATGTAAGAGAATGTTTTAATACTTAAGAATGAACAGTATGTCATAGTGGTTCCCTTAACAGCTGACCTCCTTTCACTGCAGTTCACATAATGAAACACTAACCTTAGTTTAAAAAAAGTTCAACTACTTCACTAAAATCTCAGCTGGAGTATTGCCCTACATTACTACCGGCACGTCGTAGAAGTTTATTCTCTCCAAAACTCACACTACTCATATGGATGTTTGATCTCAGGGGTGTTAGAGGGTAAACGACAGGCAACCTGATAAGTGCAGCTCTATAACGCATCATCACGGGCTTAAAGTGGAACAGGGCATATCTGCAGGAGCGCCAACACTTGCGAAGCAGAGAGAGATTTTATAACACATGGTGAGGGGGTAATCCCACCTGTTATCGTGATTCAGCTTCTGAAACAGGTCAATGGAACGATCGCTAAATCTCTAGACTTTGAATGTGCGCCCTTCGCACAGTCAAGAATCTGAACTGGATGCCGGCACTCACTGAGAATCAGTGTAAATTACTGCTTCAGGGAACCTTCACAAACGCACACTCCACCACGTAGGCTAGGTAACAGGGTGCATGCACCATCACGTTCTCGACCTCACTTATTTTTCAATGAGACTTTAAAATGTGTCAAAGTTGCAGTGGGTGAAAGAGGACTGACTTGTGCATATATGCTTGTTGTTGTGGTGGTGTATGAATGCACTGCTTTTCTCTGTTCCAGCTGTTGTAAATAGACTTAAACAGGAAATTATTTTTGTTGTTTCCCACTTGCGTTCCACTCTTTCATAGCCCAAGCTATTTCTGATTCAATGGTTCCTCTCTCCTTTCTGTTTAACACTACTTCTGCTGTATCTTATTGTATCGCAGAGGCTATGTGAATCTGTATCAAATGGAAATATGTGTAAATGCTGCTGATTCAGTCAATGACAAATCTAAGAGAGCATACCCTGTAAAGAACATCTGTCCTCTTGATTCTGCCAGTCTGACTCTTTAAGCATCTCACTTCAAGAGTCATAAAGCTCCTGTGGCAAAAACTGGTTACATGTTAACTATGTTAAACTTCAACTTAAGTGCAGATTCCAAAAAATAAATGCATCGTTGGTTTGGAACAAATGTGTGGTCTAGCCAGATCTTAAAATTCTGAACTGCTTTGTCACTTTGATAAGAACAGACTATTGTGTTGTGTTTAAAAAGCCTACATTCTTTCTGCTTCAAGAAGTAAGCCCAGGTTAAATAAAGAAAAGGTTAATATGCTGTGATGTTATGAAACAACAGTGGAGAGATGTTCTTGAATGCTACTTGATGTTTGGCTTTGCAAGGAGCAGTGCAACAAGAGGAAATAGCGGGTAGGTTTCATACCCAACACACAGGGTGTCTCTTGTTCAGCTATGATAAATATGTGCCAGAATGTATAAAATAATTAACAGGCTGTGTGCTCTGAAGTACTTTTGTGCTGCTTTTACCTTATCTGTTTTCTTGTTTTGCAAGTAATATTTTTTTTCTTGTGTTCTCTTAATGCATAATTAGTATATTTCATCCTGGCCCAAGACTGCAGGGAAATCAGATGCACCCTTGCTTCCAAGAAAAAAAAGGGTTTACATGATAAACAGGATGACTGGAGAATACAGGAATGATTTTAAGACTTCAGAAGTACAAGGGTACTTGGAATGTTTAAGTTGTGTGGAAGTAGGTGAGAGGATTTTTGTCAGTATTTGAAATAAACTTTTACATTAATAAGGTGCTTTTGTGGGGTTTTGTTTTATGAGTTCAGTTGTTCATCCTTGTTACATGTTAAACAGATGAATTAGCTGCTGATTAAATCCTAAGATTTCTTGCATGGTCAACAGAAGAAATCTTGGAATGAGGCGCAAAACCCGGAATGTTCTGGGTTTAAAAAAAAACAGAAGAAGGAAGAAGCATTCTCAGACACACAAACGCATAGGAGGCGCAAGCTTTCATTTACCACTAGGGGGAGGCATAATCATGCAGGTGTGAGAGACGAGCCAGGATGGAAAATTCTAGGTATTTCTGTTATACCAGCATATAACATGAAAGGTGATGAAAGCTACTAATTAGGATATATTTTGACATTGGCAAAGCAAAGACAGTTCTTTAACTTAAGGAAATGTGTCAACATTGGCATTCTGTCATAGATCAAATGCACTTCTGCTTATGTGAGGATAGGGTTGTTGTAAATCAATGGCACATTATGGAGCTCGGAGATTTAAGATGATGGTTTCCTATACTCCTTTATTGGTAGATTAGTGTTGGAGTGATATCAAAGGAGTGTAATGGTGTCACTTCCTACCTAGGTGAATGTCCCTCTACAGTGCAACACATCTGTCAGAAGATAATCCAATACACTATAATTTTAACATTATATTTTAACCATAAAGTCTTAAACTACTTTATTATTATTAGTTAAATTAAATTGTGTTTTGCTTTGAGTTTAAAATATTTTACTTTGCTTTATCATTATTATTATTTTTGTTGTTATGTTGCCAAGCGTAGGAAAATAATTAATAATGAGGACATAACAACAGAGTTTTAATTATAACCTCTGTGCGTGTTTTCAGTTGTATTGTTATTATAAATTTTTAGAATTAATTTTGGGAGTGTTTATGACAATGCCTAACACGGTTTAAACTGGAAATTTTTCCACGCCTACGTCGTGCGTCAGAGAGGACTATAAAAGGCGGACTCAACCGTTTTTCAGTGCGTTACTTCCGCTCGAGAGAAAATGCCAGAGATGAAGCGTTAGGCAAGAAGCTAGCTTTTTGTCAAATATAGCCTAACGCCGATTTTCTTGTCGAAGTATTTTTCGTGTAACAGTTTGGTGTTCGTTTGAAGTTAACAAGATGGCCAACTATATGATGTTGAAAAGGAACCAGTGCACCTTAATGGAATATCTTATTCCTCAAAATGGAGTCTTGGAGGGACCAATGCACTACGGATCGGGAAATTCCTCTCCGCAGAACGCCACAGGCTCCTCTAAAGACTCTAGCAACGGGATTGTGTCCAATGGTACCCCCAAACGGCCGGACAACCTCGAGGTAACCTCAACAAACGGGTATAAAACAAAAGCTATCCGGGACCGGGAGGAAGACGGTTCGTTGCCGAGCACCCCGGAGTTTCATTCGGACAGTGAATCCGACGAGCAGCTGGAGAGAGAAACGAAACTCCTTATTCACAGTTTTTTGGGTGACTTTACTGGACTTTCTCAGCCTCAACGAAAAGAAACCAAAGCACTAAAGACGATGAAAAGAGTTGTTGCGGACGTATTAGAAAAGCACAGATACGCTTACAACGGTAAGTTGAAACCAGTCTGTGCGGATTTTGCACAAAGACCTTTCAGAGCGTTTGTCTGCTTCACTCACAGGCTGCCTTTTAACTGCTTCAAGTCACCACAAGCTTGCAATTTTTAAACCGAGACCAAACTGCTAATATACTAAAATACAATTTACACATTTCACTAAACTTCGACTTAAAATAAGTGACTTCGATTTTCTGATCTAGTCTAATTTTCTTTTCGCAGGAATGATTAATAAATTGTCATTGGATGAAAGAGACGAGGATATGTCATTTGTCGGTGCTGTAGCGAAGAGCCTCTTTGGAGACCACACGACCAACTGGGGTCGTATTGTCAGCTTTATGGCCTTCGGGGCAGTGGTCTCTCAGCACCTGAAGGAAAAGGGCAGGGACAACTACGTGGCGCTAGTGAGCCAAGAGATTTCTGCATACCTGCTGTCTGAACAGCGAGACTGGATTGTAAAAAACAATGCATGGGTGAGTAGTGACATGATTGGGGAAAAATAACTGCATAACTTCCTTTTATTGTCCCAGAAAGTATTTTGTGCCCAGTGAACATAATCTGCCTCTTTCTTACCCCATCTTTCTTTCACCTTTCCAGGATGGCTTTGTGGAGTTCTTTCGAGTAGCAGACCCTGAGTCGATAGTCAGGCACACGCTCATGGCCTTTGCTGGATTTGCTGGTATTGGGGCAACACTGGCCCTGTTGATCAGGTGAATTTGGTGGACACTGAGCAGCAACCTTTTTTTTTTTTCTTTTCTTTTTTTCTTTTTTTTTTCCTTTCCCATTGGACACCTTTTCAAACCGCTTTCGGGAGGTGGAATGGACAAAAGGAAAAAATGTTTCAGAAATACATTATTTAATTCAGAAGTCTATTTTTGCTAAAAGATGTCATAATAAAAAGGAAAAAGACATTTTTTTTCCTTTTTTGCTAGTCTTTTTTAAATGATTGTTTACTCACTATATTTTGTTGTATAATGCTTTGGTGGCAGTGGTTTGTAAGAATGACCCAGATCAAAACTAGGAAGCGAAACCTGCATGATTCCAGTTTCCAAAATCCATTCAGATCTTCTACAATCTTTTGAGGATATCTGAAGTCAAGAGTGCTGGAGGAGGTGGATTTTCATGAGTGGCAGTACTTCCTGATTATGAAAATGCTGGAACTGTACTAGGAGACAAGACCAACAACATGGACTTTTGACTGTAAAAGGATTCTGGAAATTTTGAATCTGTTGAAAAGCTGAACAAGGACTAAGAACAGTTGGGGGGGATGGGGGGAGGCTGAGGCTATGTGCTTGAACAGAAAGCAGTCTATGATCCAGCTGTAAGCTACAACCCTGTACAGATCAATTAAAGATATTTAATTTACATAGTTTGGCCTTTTCACACTCTTTGCTTAAAAAGGAAATTCGCAAAAGCAGGAAGTTGGTTAAATCTATGCTCGTTAGTTCTAATGCTGCTTATTTAGGCCTGTGCAGTAAAGTTGACACCTACACATTTGTTGGCCTTTATACAGTCACACCACAACCCAAATGCAGCACAATGGCTGCCATTTCCTAGAAGTTTTAGGCTGCAGCAGCACCTTCCTCACACTAAGTGCTCAGCTGCATCCGCACTTCTAGGTGCGTCTGTAGCAAATTATCTGCAAAGAGCTGGTGCACAATAACTGAATTCAACAAGCAGATTGTGAAACTAGGCTAAAGGAGTTCATAACATCCTGAAATTACATAACATTGTCTACTTCCTGTGTTTTTAGCTACCTAGAGACTAGTGACTTATCACATATGGCACATTTGATTGGGTCTTTGCATTTTTAATGTCTGGGTATATTTTCATGCGTTGATGCAGTTTATTCCAGTTTGTCTTTTAACTGCACACATCTTTAAAGTCTTTGCCATCCAGGAGGTTTCTAAAGTACACTTGACTTCTACGGTGTTCTGCTGCTGTTTTGTTGAAAGCAATCCTGATGCGTGGCTTCACCCATGTTTGTTCAGATCCTCCTGTTGTCTCGGGTTACAGAACAAACACTCACTCAGGTCTCAGGAAGAAATGGAGTGTCTCGCCATGGTGATGATCCACAGCAGGCCTACCCTAGTCTTCTCCTGTGGCTAATGTTATCTACCACCCAGGTTACCCCTGTAGTTAACAGTGAAGAACAGACTGGTAGACAATAGGGAAGTTTGCGCAATACCCGAATGGACTGGGTATGCAGAAAAAGCTCTGCAGTGTGAAGCACACAATCTTTAAACAACCTTGAGACTGGTAACTAGGAAGAGTGAGTGTGTGTGTGTGTGTTTATTTCTCCTTCTGAAGGACTAAAGCTGTTTTCCAGCGGTAAGAAGTGGAAGATCCGATATAAAAGAGCAAAAGTGGTGTGCACAAAAAGAGGGAAGCACACTGTCACTACATATTGGCAAACCAATTCTGAAAATGCCAGTAATTTAGACAAATGTAGAAACAAAGATTTTGTATTGAACTGAAAATGAAACGGTTGCTGAAATGGGTGTTGTGCTTGCAAATTTCAAAGTCATTGTGGTTTATACACTGGGATAGGTGGTCAGTTGCAGCAAAGGGAAGCTGTAAGATGAATTCTGTGACAGTCTCACAATATACCTTTTTCTGTTTTTTCTTAAACTTTTTAATTTTCCAGCTGCATTAGTTACGTTCAGATACAATAGTGAAGCTGTAAACTGAAAAAGCTCACTCCAACACATCAGCTTGAATTCCTTTCGTGGGATAGTTTGAGGAGTGGTTTAGAAACCTTTGTCTGCACATACCATCACAGAAACTACCCACGCAGAGAGATAAAATGGTTGGGTCTAATCTGTCTTTACTCAGACTGCAGAACTCTTCTGGATATCAGTCAATATACCCCCCTTTGACATTTAAAACTAGTGATTTTGGTCTGCAGCTCATTAGGTTTTTGTTTTATAGTGCCTCTGATAAGGCAGTCTGCCTTAACTCCCATCAGAGATATTCAAAAGTAAACTTCAGAAAAGTTTTGGTTTCAAGTCCAACCCATTTCAGTTGCTCAAGTGTTTCTTTTGCAATTTTGAAACATGAGCCTGAGGACCTGGCAAAGATGGTATTGGTTAAGTTGCTCTACTTCCTCATAGCAACAGCCCGCCCCTTGATTTTAAAATAAGCAGTGTTTCTGAGAAGTCAGCTGACGCAGAAGTTAATCTTTAACGACGCTGCACACTAGAATTCTGAGAACTCTGACCCTGAGATACAAAGATAGGCCCAGTTTTCGCAGTTTGCTTTAACACTGCGTAAAAGGGGAGCAAAATTTGTTAGATTAAAAAGTTAAGTGCTTGCATGCCCTACTAGCCACAAAGAGACAGAACAAGAGTTCAGAGCTGCTTCACTGGTGCAGAATTAGAGGCTTGCGCTGTTTACTTTAAGGTTTGAGAGGAAACTTTAATTAAACCTTTGACTAAGTCTGTGCTTGACTTGAAGAGAACCTGTTTAAATAACTGTGCAAAGTATCAGCTGATGGCTCTCCCTTAATGGCAGGAGTTCCTTTGAGCTAAACAAGTTTAAATAAAATGTAAATGGCCTGTATTGAGTGCTAGATCAAATCCTAGTTTCTACACTACATTTTGCAGACATTAAAGCTAAACATTCACTCTGTTACTTTTGGTGGCTGGGGCCCGTTCACAGCCTTTATCTCTGCTGACACTAGTGTCCCACGCTTCTTTGGAATCTGTACCTATAACTGGTTTGCCCAGAAGAGAAACGCCTGTTGAATGCCATTTATGCAAAAAGCAGACATGTGCATGCACATTCTCTCTGATAAAAGCAGCTACAAACCTGTCCTTGTTATAACTCACACAAGCCTTTCATTCATGCTCAGTTACTTATAAATGGATGTCAAGAGTCTGTTTGTTTCATTTATTATTTTTTACAGAAGCAAAGAGTACATATGATCTGTTATGTGCTCGTTGTGCAAGAAACCTGCCATGAAAATATTGAAACCACTTTGTGTCATATAGTCCACATTGCAACTCAGTGCTACTTAGATGACATTGCAAAACTTTAAGGACAAATTACAGTTCTATAGATTTACAGACAAATTTATGAACAACTTTATTCATATGACTGTTCATTAGCGATTGTTTTGCACCACAATGGTTCCATGATACTGGACTTCACTACATCACACTCTTTTTTTTTTTTTTTTTTTTTTTTTTTTCCTTCCTTCTTTTTATGATAAGATGGTTGACTTCAGTTCACCTTACACCCAGTGGATACCTGCCACCTCGAGTGTCAAAAAGTAGAAACGTGGCTGCAGTCTTTTTTTTAATGTGGTATTGTTAGAGGAGATACTATACAACAGTTGCAACAACAACAAAAATAACTTGAAGGATGTATCAGAATCTGTGAAAGCCCCTGCCTGTGGCTAATATCTCAGTCTTCCCAGGTATTCCTGAATGCACCATTAAGTAATTAGCTGATTCGGTGTACCTGGTCTGGAAACAGAATAAAGCCACTCCAGTTCAGAAGTAAGTCCCACTCATTCTGACTTCCCATTTGGCATTTCTCCGTCCATTGTTGCTTTTTGTTAATTAAGCATTCAAATATAAATGAGCCATCTACTGCTGTGTCAGATTGCCATATTGTTTGTCTTTGGGTTTTCAGCTTTAAAATTCTATTTTTCTCCTGTCTAATCATACTTGTGTGTTCTGTAGTAGGAACTGTTCATAGATATGAGTGTCTTGCTCCCATGCATTTCCAAAGCCTTTTTAGCATTGTTGTTGGAAGCGGCTATTTCGGGATGTAGATAAAGGAAACAATGTCTTTTAAATAGAAATGTGTTTGTTTTTAAATAATAATTGCAGACCAGAGGTTGTGTGGTTTGCATTCGTCAATGGCTCAGCCTGAACCTTTGAACATCAATCTCTTCTTGGTGAGGTGATACTTATCTCAGATCAAATTGGATCCACTGGGTGACGTGTCATGTTCCTTCCTGAGTGGAGTCATCTCTCCTCCTGAAACTTGACTGATTTGACTTGACTTGACTGATGACCATAGTGCAGTATTATCGGCTTATCCGTGTTAGCAGTTATGACATACAGGCTGGACTCTTGTCAGTTTCTACTGCAGTCCTCAGTTTTCTTTTGACACCCTGTACGTTTAAACTGTGTTCATACCTTTTTCTTTAAAAAAACAAAACAAAAAACACTTATTATAGTAGTCTTATCAATGGCATTTATTTAAATTAGTAAATTTTATATTGTTTGGCAGACTAGATCACTTCAGGATCAGTTTTAGTTCTCTGCCTAGGTTCTCTGTAATTTTGATATAGGCGTCTAGTTTGTGATGTTATAAATAGCTAAGGCCTACCACTGTCTAGTACGCAAAGATATGCAAACTACAGGAAAATGATGCATTTGTTTCCAAATTAAGTTGCCAAGCAAGTTTAGGATTCTCCATAGAAATAAATGCACTCCTCTCTTTTAGTGAGTGTTTGCTTTAAGATAGCTTATTGTAAGGCTATTCACACAAAGTCTTATAATAATAATAATTATTTTTATTAGTTTTTCTTGGTTTCATTTGTAAGCAATAAGCATCATAACATTGTGAAAAATGTCCACGATGGCTGCTGTGGAGAAGCTGGAAGACTGCTTAACATTTGGAGTCACTTCTACAGTAATGTGCAAAAGTCTTATCCATCCTTCATTTCTTCATACACTACTAAGAAAAATTAGACATGTGACATGTAGTGTAGCAAAAGTCGGAGAAAGGGTCGGTAATCATATAAATTTTTTAATCTGAATTACTGTGGTTTGTTTAATATATGCACATTTTAAAAACAAAAGTCCAATCATGGAGATGAGCATTTCCCATCGTGTTGCATCACTTCTTCTTTTGACAAAAGTCATGTGTGAACTGACCATTTCTTGTATGTCTTTTCCCATTCTTGCTTTATATTGGATGTCACTTGCACAACAGTAATATTTTGTGTCACCTACTGTGGTCATATGTTTCCAGTGCGTGAGAAGTTTGGACTACAGGCAGGCCGGTTTAGCAACCACACGGTATTACCTTATGGAGCAAAGCTGTTGTAACATGTAGATGTAGAACATCTTGCTGAAATAAGTAAGGCCTTCCTTGAACAAGATGTAAGGAAGATGGCAGTATGCATTCCTCTTAAATCCTGTATGTGCTACTCAGCATTAAGATGTTTAAGTTGCTTGTGCAATGTGTACTAGTGCCCCATCATTATGGATGCTATTATTTGATGCTAGCTTCTAAACAGAACACATTGTCCCTTGTCTCTCTGCTCGTTAAGATGCTGTTAACTAAACTGAGATAGTTTTCCACTTCATTAACGCCATCTTAAATGAGTTCAGGCCCAGAGAAGGCACCAGTGATCCTAGATCTTGTTTATACACAATACTGTGCACATGTTTTGTGCCAGCCCTCTTTATATTTTGCTAGGGAAATGGGGTGTGATTGACTGAAATTTACATGGAAATGCAGTACATAAGCCTAAAACAGAATTTATACAACTTTAGCAAACTTGAAAGTCAACATCTGACCATCTTCATTCTTCAGCACAGCCTCAACTCTAATACTGTAATCAAGCTTTCTTATAATTTCTTCAGCAATAGTTTGGCTGCCATTTCTGTGTAATTTTACACTGGTGAAGTGCTTCTGACGATTGACTATCCAATACCCAATCACATTGCTAACCTATTGTCATTTAACCTGATTAGTTGTCTGATTTTCCAGAATGTAACAAAAGCATTTGGTATTACCCAACTTCACTATTTGCTAGCAATAAGATATGCATCGACTTTTCAAATTGTAACAGCTCTTAGTGTCAGTTTTCTTTGTTAGTAATATTAAGTAGCATTTAAATGAAACATCTTACAACTTGCTTTGGGAACAGCACAAAACATCTAACTTTATCGGCTCATACAGGTTTCTTTCAGGGTTCGTACGGATGCTTGAAATCCTTGAAAATGTTGTTGTTAATGTTGTCTTTTCAAGGTATGAAAAGTGCTTGAATTTCAGATGTGGTGCTTAAAAGTGCTTGAAAGTGTAGCTGTATTTCATTCACCACAAACAACTATCTGATTTAATAGTTTTCCTATCAGATAGATATAAAATGAGTCGCAAAATGTAAAAGGAAATTTCCCCCGCCTGGCTGCCTTGTGTCCGTTTCAACGTGTGACCCCGCCCCTCCCTCGGCCAGTCGGGGATGAGTGCGCTAACATACCTGTAGGTTGCTGTTGTGATGTCAGAAAACGATAATGGCAGAGTTTGCGCTCTCCAGTCGCATGATAGGTGAGTGCTAGTAAATAATTTTCCAGTACGCGTACGTTACACACGCTATATATATTTTTTAAATTATGATTATTATTTTGCTATCAAACTCGCTGGAGAAATGATTGAAATACACTGAGTGTGATGCAGTATGGCAGCGCTGTTATGGAATACGCTGTGAACTTAGCTAACATTACTTAGCAGTGATATGAGTTAATTTATTCAAGTGAAAGCTTTAAACATTAGCCCGATACATAACTGGCCAACTTAGGCTTTCTAATTAACCCTCTGGGGTCGACGGACCCAGAGTCTCCATTTCAACTTGGGTTGAAAGTGCGAACTTCAAACTGTATACCAGTTGTTAAATTGTGTTGATAGGCCACGTAAAACCGGTGTTTGTTTTTTTCTGAATAAAACAGTGGCGTTTACTCCGGGAAGAAACGGTAAAAACATATTTTCTAAGGAGAGCGCTAGCAAACACGCTTTGCCTGTGAGTGAAAAAAGAAAAAACACTCCATCCTGATTGATGTCGACCAATCAAAAAATGATATGGCAACATGTGGCATCTGGTTGTTTGGGAAGAGGGGGAAGTTTTAGGAGTGACCAGCAAGAGAGGGGGAGTGAGCGAATGAGAGAGAGAGAGAGTTTTGATACGTGATTTTGTGAGGTTTGCCGTGTTTGGAGTCTCAAGTTAGTGTGTTGTCTTGTGTAGTTAGTGTGTAGTGTAGTCGTGTTTTGTTTTTTGTGTCAGTTCTACTAGTGAACGTCACAGTTGCTGCAAAAAAGCCACCAAAAACAGATTGCAGTGTAAAGGCTGAGTGACACACCTGCTGTCAGACCTGCAGGTTTATCCCTGTGCTGTTCTCATCTGTATTATAGTGAACACAAACTATTTTTTTGGAGTTGCATAAATAATTTTTGTGCCTTCTTATCTGATGCAGAACAGCTGATTCTTTTGTAAAGTAGTTTTAAGTAGTTGTAAAAAACTGAGTCTTGGCTGCATTTTTAGGTAAATAGTACCATATAACTTTGTTGTTTGCAAAACTGACAATTTATTTAAAAATGTACAATTTCTATTTGCATTTGAATTTATGAAAATGATTTGTTAAACATGCTTATGGTTTTTACAGTCAAAAATATCATTTTCTACTCGTATTTTAAATTGTCTGAATTTAGATAAATTGTGCTGATACAGTATGTCGAAATGAAAAAATAACAGATTAAAAACTCTATCTTGCCAAAGATGAAAGAGTCAAAAACGGCCAATTATACCCTGGACCCCAGAGGGTTAAAGGCTAAAAGCAAAGTTGTCACCAAGTACTGTTTATATTTGTGTGTATTCCTGCAGCTTTTTTGAGTATTAACTTGGTGCCTTTGGGTGAAATAATGGTAATATGAGGGACCGATCCATATGGTCACAAAGAATAGCCACTTGTTTCTGTGCTACCAAAGTTCCCCGGCTTTCATTCAAAATGTGTTTCTGGTCAGCACCTACACATTAAACTACTTAAACATTATGAATGTCTTCAAGCTCACACTGAAGCCTGTGGGACACAATCAGCCACTGAGACGGTACACACATTTATGTGTATTTGTATATGAATATTTCATACTTTAAAGCTGCATGTTTATTTAAGGGAGATGAACAAAATACATTGGAATTGTACATGATAATATGACGGATGATAAATTCAATAGATTTTAAGTAGATACTTGTAAATTTTCTTAAAGTCTTATGTTGAATTGAACGATGTGATCTATTCAAAGCCTCTCCCAGTCAGTGCTGTTCTCCATGCCTGTCTGACTGTACATGATGTTATTAGCACAAACACTTTAAAGGTGATCATTTAGGACTTCAGCAATAATACAGACAGCAATGTAGTTAGCAATAAAACGGTTTAATTGGGAATTAACTTAACAAACAAACATCTCCTATTTCTTGTCACACAGGAAAGAAGCATCAATGTGCTGGAAAAGCTTGCAAAGGGACCTTGAAAGTGCTTAAGTGCTTGAATTTGACCCTGAAAAAGGTGTATGAACCCTGTTCTTTGTTTTTGGAACAGTGTAGAAGTTTGTAGCTTAACTTCAACTACTTCCAAGGTGTCTGAATTAGTTCAAATCACCAGCTATTGGCCTTCATCAGGGACCTTGATGCAAACACACGTGTGATAACTGTCAATGGAATAACCTCTTAAGACTTTATTATTTATTCTGCCTGAAGGAAATCCTGTGAGCACAGATAATGCGTCTTTAAAGACAAATAGTCCTTTAAGAAAAAGAAAAAACCAACAACAACGTGCTATTGGCTGGTTGTGGCACATTTTCATTTATTTCCTCAAGCTGAAGCTTAACTCTAGGCTTTTTCTCAGCACATTTTGTACTTTACAGCCAGTCTTTGACCCTGAGTGAAGTCATTGGAAGCTTGTTGTGTTTTGTTCTATTCCAAGGATAGAACAGTTTGGTAACAAGAGTCACATTCTGTCTGGAAGGGTGGGATGTTCCCAGCAATGTTCCCAGCATGTTACCAACAGGAAGGAAATTGCAGCGCATTGAGGAATAAATAGCAAGCCACAGAAGCCTGTGCTTGTCAATCAGTAACTATTTATTAAGCCTTGAGATGGCAGTGTCTTTTCTTATACTTCTTATATTTTTTAACAACAAAAACTTTACTCTGAATTTACTTTGCATGGGCTTAAAGGAGCACAAAGGCAGAAAAATAACTTTCTGACGGCTTTTTTGAAGTTACAGTTTGTCTTCTGCTGTGATATAGTCTGGTAGCCCAATGTACAAATATGCTGTTGAGACATGGGTTACCGTTGGAGTTCTATAGTAACATGATTTTGTAAGTTTGACACAATTGGGCCACACATCAGTGTGGCCCAAGGTCAAAATTTCCAACTATGTCCTTACTGACTCCCAACTCTGTGCAGTCATCTGAGTTTAGAACTGTAAGTACAATACTAGAATTATGTCAACATTTATCTCCATATATGGTAATTTCACAAAAAACAACTTTATTTTTTAACATGTACCATTTGAGCATAGCTATTCAGCTGGATATTGACACAGAGCCAGCCTGCCTATAAGATACACACACAAACCTAACACATGATGCAGGAACTATCTTAGTCAATAAAGAATATTTAAAGTTGTAAATTGACAGAAAAAACATGCAGTTAGTCTAGAAAAAAAGTAATTCGTGGAAGCTTTTGGGGGCTCCATGTAAGTTGGTGATATTGTCTGGTTGGGAACCTGGTCTAGGAAGAATGTGCAATGATCTATATTCTTACAATGACATTTTGCAAAGAGAACGAGAAAATGCAATCCCGTCCAGCTCTGCATTCATGCAAAATATTCAAGTTCAAAGTCAGAATGAAAATGAAAGCAAAACTAAATTACGTTATAATCATAATAAACAGAAGATTTATCATAAGAGTTTGGACAGTGAGGGGATATAATAAATCTAAAGACTCTTAAGTGCAGATTGGTGTCACCTGATAAAATCTGGTTTTGGATTTAGTTTTTATAAGGAGCCTGGAAAGAAAAGTGTGTGGACTTAAAGATGTTTCTCCTCTCATCCAAGAAGCTTCTTCAGTTCTAAGAGCAATTGGTGGATTGTCCCAGATTTTAAGCCCTATGGAAGTGTCCCCAAGAGGGTCATGGATCCCCTGTTGAGCCTCTACCTAATCACACGAGCCAAGGTGTGAAAACGGGTTTGGGTCACAATCAGACAAGGTTTCACTTGAACCCATTGTGAAGCCTAGTCTCACCCTATCATGTGATTTACTCAGTAAATTAGAGGATCAATATCAATAAGGGGTCTATGACCCTCTTGGGGACACTCCCATAGGGCTTAAAATCTGGGATTCTCCACCAATTGCTGTTAGAACTGAATAAACTTCTCGGATGAGAGGTGAAACGTCTTCAAGGAAACTTAAAGCAGACCAGCGCTTTTCTTTCCAAGCTCCTTAAATTACGATGACCTGGATGACTGAGAACCTTCAAACATGCAGTTTTTATGTTATCGGTTACTTTCATGATGTTTTCTGTGTTTGTGTTGATGATACAGTTGTAAGGGAAAAATAACAGGGGGTGACAGCCACCTGAGAATTGCATCATGTTTCCTTCTTAGTCACTGAACTCTTATGACCTGTGGCAGAAGTAGATTTTGCCCTGCATTCTGTTTTCAGAAGCATCGTGACTTGGCTGCAAGGCGTCTCTTTCCATTGACTTCTGGTATTTTGGGGTCAAACTGTGACATGTCTGAACTTGTTTAACCTGAATGTTCCAAGGTGTGATGATGATATCACTGGTGGGTGGAGGTCAGGTGGTCAGTGTTGGTTACAGGTTGTTGGCGCCCCCACCCTGCCTTCACCTTTTTTTGGGAAACTGCATGTTTGCCGCTGGTTGTTTATTGAGATCTGCAGCTTTTAACATTCCTCACAACAATCTCTGGAGCTCAATGTTTAAAAGCCACTGATCCCAGATGAATGGAGGTTATTGTGTTTATTAAAAAAAAAAACACAGTATGCTCCTGATAGTCATCCATTTATTTGGTCATTTTCGAGAACCTCGGTGCTGAACATAATTCATATGACTTACTACCATTTCACCACTGAAAATATGGGATCATGCGTCTTTGTATCACATGAATTTTTTTTCCATGATTCTTCTTGCTGAAAGGATGAGTGCTTTGAAACACGTGTCTCTTTTGTCAGCAGGATTTATACATCCACTTTTCTTGTTTCGGCACTTGGTCAGCAAAAAGATTCAACACAGACCCTTTGCAAATGAATCTCCGGTGTCTGAGATTTAAATTTACTTCTCAAGCAAACCCACAGATTTTCAGTTGGACTAGCAAACATTACTGCTGCATAGGAGACAAAAATGAGTCATACTTTAATGTCATGAGCTAAGCTTGACTGACGCATCATTCATTCATTAGTGGTCCCAGTCATATGGCACAATAGGGCAGTCTGGGCAGAAGGCTTAGCACAAGAGCTACATGTAAGCTTCCTGGTAGATTTCTAGTACCATATTTGTGTAGTGTACTTAGAATTTTAAGTATGGAAGGTATTTCTCACTTCTATAATGTTTTATAAAGTCCCTTGTCTCAATAGTATCAGCTGGCCTATGACTGTGGCAGTCTGGATTGTTCCGTTTTTCACTAGTAGGCATACTCATAGATATTTTTTTTTTTTTTTTTTTTTTTTGGCCAATTGTTAAGAAGGAAATCCATAGATTCTTTGTCATCTATTTGTTTTTGGTGTGGTGGTGTGGGAGCTAGCCTTTTCAGTCGATAATTCTAGAATGTGAAGAGTTTTCTGCCTCTCTGTGTTAACCCTGCTGAAGACTGTCGGCCTGTCAGGACTGTGATCTGCCTTTTGCCCAATGGTAACTGTGATAGGCTCCAGCCCAACCACTAATTTGACTTTGATATGTGGAAGTTGGTTAATGGGTTCTAACTGATAATGAAATCATGGTGTTCAAAGTGAAGTGTATTTAGCTAGGCTATAACGAATAACATTACTTTTATATATTTTCTTAACCTTTTCCTAGAAGATTTGGAGACTCCCAAATTCAGTGTTGCCTATTTTTTTATTTTTAATCTGCTGTGTAACTTCTCATAGAAACAAAAAGAAATTGTAGATGTTGTCCAATATTCTGTACTAGAGACAGTAAATTTTCTCATTACGCGGTTTCTTTTGCATATCTGTAGCAGGAATTAATTCACTGCAATGTCCTCCAGAGATCTGAGTTGTGCATTACCTAACAGTAACGTTTTTTTATTTGGACGCACCCATGGGGAAAGGTTGAAATATATGATGCTAGAGTATCAAGTAGTCTATTGTATGTGCTAAATTACCACTGGTTGTGACTACAGTTCTAGCTAAGTCACTATATGTTGGTAGCCCAATGCCTCTCTTAACACCACAGCATCTTAAACTAGCCCTATTGCAACAGGACAGCTTTAAAAACAGAAGTGTTATGCCTTCATTCCTTTGCAACATTAGATATGTTTACTAGTAAGAGTACTGTAATATGATTCCACACATTTTTCTGAAACCTTATATTGTCCACTTATATTACCCACTATATAACTTATCCTTGAAGACTAACAACTAAGGTAATTCTGAGGTTAGGGTGTGTTAGATTGCTTAGAGTGACTGTTTTTAAGCAAAGATAAAGTGTAAGTAATAGAAGTTTCTTTACCAAAGAGTCTTTCATTTTCTCAGTTCACCTGTAATTTAACTTAAAGACAAGAGGGTATGTTTGAAGTTTCAGTGAAAAGATGCATGCAACTTGTGTACTGGAATAAGCTGAACTTTGCAGCTAAAATATGGGGCAATCAAAGTCAAGATAAGCAGAAATCATTAAAATGACTTTGTGTTGGTACTATTAGTTTCACTTCATTAGCTCCCTGTTAAATCCACTTTTTGAATGATCACGCATAGTAGAGCTGGGCGATAGAACGATAACGATATGTATCGCGATATAACTTTTACTCGATAGAGAAATTAAGCTATCGCGATAGACCTCGCCGCTCTTGTCCTCTTAAAAAAAAAAAAAAAAAAAGGTCAGCCAATCCAAATTAAGTAGCGCAGAGCCGAACCAATCGCAGCCGCAGCGTCACGTCGCGTGACTTGTTACGTACAGCACAAGTGCCAAGCCGCACGTGTGTTTGTTTGGGAAGCAGCCAGCAGGTAATGGAGCCAGCGCGTAATGGAGGAAATGAGTGTGCCGACTAGAAAAATCAACCGAACGTGACCGAAGAAAAAACAGATGATGGTTCCAATGCCGGAGAGATTGTCGAACGGAAGAGCCATAGAAGTTCCGTAGTGTGAAGGTATTTCGGCTATTTCAAGTCTGACAAAAAACAGAGTAGCGTGCACTGTAAATTGTGCCGAAAGCAAGTCTGGAAATACAATAAACTGGTGCATGCGTCACACTGTGCGCCACGTTATTGTTTCGGTGAAATGAATTTCTACAATACTGTTAATTCTACTCTCTGCAGTGTTTAAATGCTTACATATACACACAGTTACTGTCCGTCCACACATACGACTCGGTTCTGCTTCTATGCCCCAGCTTTGTTTACTTTTTCCCACCGAGGCTTCTAGACTTCTGATTGGCCAACATTTCTGCACGGTTAGGAATCTAGCGCCACCTGCTGCTTTGGCATGTTCATAGCAGCGTTTTCCTTCATTTCTGCCTTTATGTGTGGACGGGATTATTTTTTAAAACGAAAACGGAAAATCTCCGTTTTCAAAAATACCCGTGTACGTGTGGACGTAGCCTCAGTCTCTGACTGGAAGCGCTAATTCGTCATTCGGCTTTTGTCAGACTAAAGTAACTGTTAAAACTGTTTGAAAAGCTAAGCTATACAACAAGGAGAGATTGAGAATTTCCTTTTAGTTCTCAGTTTATTTGATATTGACAAAAGTTAGTCAGTTTTGTCTGTTCTTCTTTAAAACAAACTAAGATTTATTTTTAGAATTAATATTTTGTTTCTAAGTGGAATTGACAATTTAGTCTGTTTCATTTGTTCTATTTTGAAACTTAAACGCTTTAGCGGCTGCCTTTTGTGTAGTTTGCAATATTTGCCTTTATTTATCTGAAAAAGTCTCACGTTCCTTAAGTACATCTACCCTGTTGAACTTATTATGGGAAATAAATATTTAAATAAAAACAAGCTGCTGATTATTTCACATTTTACTTGTGAGCAACGGCACATTTAAATCTTACAAATATAGTTATTTGGCTTATATCGTTAAAGATATCGTTATCCCCGAAAAGAAAAAAAAAAAACCGGAAAAGAAAAAAACCCAAAACCCCCAACCCCAACACATAGTATCATATTATCCCATCAGAACACTTTGCTCCCAGATTGCAGGCTTACTTGCGGTTTCTGGAGTTTACAAAAGTAGAATCGGAGGCAGAGCCTTCAGCTATCAGGTGCTTCTGCTCTTGAACCAACCCCCAATTTGTATTCAGGAGTTGGACACCCTCTCTACTTTTAACCTTAAAGTTGTGGAGGTTTTATTTGTTTTTGGTTTTTTTTAATAAAGTTTATAGTATACAGAACAACATGGGGTTTAAATAACTTAGTAGTTGTAGCATATAAAATAGTTAGAGTCCAAGTTCTGTTAAATGTTTTACTAAGAGAATTAAATTACTGTTTTCAGTGCATAGTTCCCCAGTTACATACCTCAGAGAATACCTACGCACTTACAAAAACGATAATTAGGGGCTTTTGCTGTAGGCTTTGCCATTGTTATGTCTCAAGGACTTTCTGTGAATTTGGGTCAGGTCTAAAGTCTTTCATCCTCCCCCATACATGACGATACGAGGGATTACTTCACAGACAAAATACAAGCTCAGCTGATAACCAAAGACAAAAAGAGAGGTCTGCTAGCTCGAGCCTGTCGCCTTCACATTACCAGAAAAAAGCTGCTTGGTAAAGTGTTGATCCCTGTGTTGGTAGGCTGTCATTTCATAAAGACAAAGAAAAGATTGGTCATTGTGTTGTGGAAAACACAATTTAAAAACATAATCCACTTAATTCTGCCATGAATGCTTATCAAATTGATTTAAGAATTTTTATATATACATGCGCATTCCTCCAATGCCTTAATCCAGTTTTACTATACAAATCCTACGAATTCAATCAAAGTCCAAACCCAGAAAAGCGGTTTAGCTGAAGATCAAATGTGTTCATAAACAACAACGTGAACTGTATGAAGTTTCTTCTAATCAGAACTGAGTTGGGGATATTTTCCCAATTATTACAAAATTCCATAAGAAGAGTACAACCAGCAGTAACCTGACCAAACTGATGCATATCATCTCATTCTTTGCAACAGATTCTCATCAATGTTCCAAACTTTTAATTCATCAGACGTCCACAATGTTATAATAGGTGACGCACAAACACTTAGTGTAGTTTACTTTGACTCATGAAACATGTAATAATCCACAGCTGAAGATAGTCCCCAGCAAATCTATTGTTTACTGCAGTCTGAAAGCTTATTAAGCCAAGTGTGGCTACACTGTTGCTAAGTCTTTTTTGACATCACCCGTGGTCTTGTTTGTCTGTGAACATTGGCGGTCAGTTGAGACCACTCATGGAGGCATTGCTTACGTACCTTGGTAGCAGACTTGAGGACACTTGATCTGTGTCCATCCAGCTCCTTACCACCGTTGGTCATGAATGTCAACTTTAGCTAGACTGTACAAGACTGGTTTAGGCTAAGCTCCTGTACTGCACACAACAGCAGAGTGTGGCCAGCTACATTGTGTGCACAAACATATGAACATATGGTTGATGCTTTACTGCATCATTGCAGAGCTGAAAATGTTAAGGCCAGCTCAACTTTAATTTGCTGCATGTCACGCTTGCAATACAGTGGCCAGTGCCAGGCATCAGGTTGCTTGTACTGGTTTTGCAGTTCAAAATTACTTTATCACTCGCCTCTGTCCAAGCAACGAGAATACAGTGTTATATTTGCTACACTTCATTTGAATGGCCAAATGTAGCTGGGAAGGTGTTTGCTTAAATCTTTCTTAAAAATGTTTTGCTAAATAAGGTAGAAACTTATCAAGATAGAAATCTGATAGATTGGGTAAGCGTGGCATCAAACGGAAATTACTGCGTGGGCGGTGTGATTATAATACTAAGCAAATGTAAGCCAATAACAGTGGAACAATATGTCAATACCACCACTGACTTGCTGCTAAAGATTGGTCTTTACTTTATTATACACTTTCACCAAAAAAGAGGAGAGATTTTTTTTTTTAGAAAAACACATTTTTCAAAAAGTACTGTGAATAATTTCTTTATCGGGAAGTTGTGGTAATTCATGTCTTACCACAAGCAAACCTTAAGATTGCAATGAAGGTCTAAAGTCTGAATATAAAGCAAGTTGATTATGTTTACCAGGTTAACATTTAAGCTTTTCTGTCTTTAAAAAGCACTTCATAAAACCAAGGACACAGGACCTGGCCTGACCATGATTGATTTCATTGCGTATCTAATGAACAGTAATGGAGAAAGAAAAGCATTGAAAACTCAGGCGATATCAGGTATACACCAGCGCGAAATGTGCATATACACATGCCACTTGTTTGCCATGGGCTATATTATATGTCATCTGATCGTGGTCTTTGTGCAGACGCTGTTTGCAGTTCTATATTTGTTTGCTTCAACAATGAGCTCAGCCTTGAATGAAAAGGTTCACATTTAGGAAATGTGCCTCTTTAATGAGAAGGGCAACATTTTCACGTGTGATATTTAACCCAACACAATCTACAATCTTGAAAACGGCACCCTGGAATATACAGAAGAACTTTGGTTAGACTAATAAGGCAGAATGTTCATAGCAAAAATAATATTAACTATAGGTTTGAAAGGAAAGTTATAATCCATGTTTGGTAGATGGTTGACATACACAACATTCACCTTGTCCAAGAGAGGCTGCTGCCACAATAAAATGTAAGAGACACTTCACTTGGTTACACCATGTTTGTTTATCCAGGTTGGAGTTCTTGTTGTCTTTAGTACTGCGTTCTTCGTGGCATAGATTTAACAAAGTGCTTGAAACATTCCTCAGATCTTTTCCCATATTTACACGATAACTTCACGTCATTGCTGCAGATCTGTCGGCTGCACATCTGTGTTACAAATCTTCCATTCCACCACATTCCACAGATACTCTGTCTGAAATCTGATCAGTGTGGAGGCCATTTGAGTACAATAACCTCATTTAAGGAGCAAGTCTTGTATAATTTGAGCTTTGTGACCTGGTACATGACAATGCTGAAATTAGCCATCAGAAGATGGCTGCTTTGACTGTGGTCATAAAGTCATAGATATGGTCAGAGGTAGCCGATGGTGTGTAAATGATGTAGTTTTGTGCCAAGAAAATATCTTCTGTGGTCTAATTTTGGTGAACTGTGGAAATTCTTGCTATTCTCCTCTCACATCAGCTAAAGAAGACAAAGCTAACCAGGTTCTAATGCCAGCTCAATGCAATTCAGTTTCATTCATATAGCACCAAATCACAGTAACAGTCAGCTCAAGTTCAGTATTCATTGTACAAGCACATGTTTTTAAAAATGATCAGGCCCCATCTTATCTTAAAGACCGCATTGTTCCCCAATAGAGCACGATGCTCTCAGACTGTGGGCTTACTTGTGGTTCCTAAGATATTTAAAAGTAGAATGGAAGGCAAATGCTTCAGCTTTCAGCTTCCAGTTTGAATTTGGACAAACTGGAAGCTGGCTGGACATGCACTCTCTCTGCACTTTTAAGCTGAAGCTTAAAACTTTCCTTTTTGATGAAACACATAGTCGGGGCTGGATCAGGCGATCCTGAATCATCTGATCATTTGTTATACTGCATTAGGCCTAGGGTTTTGCGTGCTTCCCATGATGCACCAAGCGTTCCTTCTTCACGTCCTACTTATTTTCTCTCTCCCGTGTGTGTTTATATCCCACTCTGCATTTAATTGGTTATTATAATCTCTGCCTCTTTTACATAGTTATCTTTTGTTCTGTTTCCCTCCAGTTATCCGGCAGATGGTTGCCACTCTCTGAACTTGGTGCTGCCTGAAGTTTCTTCCTGTTAAAAGGGAGTTTTTCCTTTCCACTCAAATCACCAAGTGCTTGCTCATAGGGGGGGTGTCGTCTGATAGTTGCAGTTTTCTCTATTTTGTTGAAGGTTATTTACCTTACAATATAAAGTGCCTTGAGGTAACTGTTGTTGTGATGTGGTGCTATATAAATAAAATTTAAATTGATTAATAAAAGGGAGTTCAAAAGCCTGGAGCGTCTTATGCAGAATATAAACTTGTTCACAACAGTGACAGAGGAAACCAAATAGATTTACTTGAAAGCACTTGTCGGAAATAGGTTGTAAACAACATCCTCCTACTCATCTCTGTATGTGAGCAGAGATGACAGACCCTATTCATCACTCCTCCGTCACCACCTTCAATATACAGTGATGAACCTCCTTCATTCACCTTTTTTACCTAATTTGTTTCTTAATCAGAAATGGACAGGTTACAACCTGAACAAACATTTTCATTAGACATGTCACAAAACTGTGCAGTTATCCCATACCTGCTGACTGGAAGCAGATCGCTCTGATAAATCTGGGGTAAACTGTATAACCTCTGTGTGTGTGACCTCTGCTGCGTGACTTCTGTAAGAACAGTATGCTTCTGAGTGCATTTGATCTCAAATGTGCTGTGTGCAGACTTTTGTGTTTCTATGAATGTATTCCACACTTGCTCTGTCAGGATTTGTGACCATTATAGCTGACATGGATCGTGTGAGAAAATGCCTTTTTTTTTTTTTTTTTTTAGATAAAAGAATTCTCGTGAGAACACTGTACCCACATAGTATCAACATAACGATAAAATCTCAACGTGATGTAATGTGTTTTCATTTCGTAACATTTCCCAAACAATCCTACAACTATTATCGTTGAAAAGGGCCGTTCCCTTTAGTGACGTTAGCTCTTTCTGTAGTAGTAGTAGCAACACCAGCTGAGTGTGGGAACTGTTTACACCAGGACAACTGAATGTGTTTTCAGTAAGCTTTTTGTTGTTGATTATTGACTGGAAGGAAAAGGAGAATATTTTCTTTTTCTCTTTCATGGGATTAAACAGGTGAGAAAGTCCCAGAGCATCCAAGAAAAACATTCAGGTTAGGCTTACTGTAGGACTTGGGGAAAATAGGTGTTAGCTGACACTGCATCAGATTCTGGCAATGAAACCTGATAGGCGTGAGACAAGGAAGAAGTGCACAGTCTCATGGGAAGACATGGTGCAACGAGCAATGATTAACACAAATGGTGTTCCCAAGCTCAATGACGGCACGTGGAGAGGACATGTACGCAAGGTCAAGGAGAAACACGCTTGATGTTTGTCCTCACGTCCAGTTACATGAGAAAAATACACAAACTTTATTAAACATACATCATGCATACACGTAATATTTGATATGCTAACGTGAACAGATTATGTCTCTTATCAACTTTGTGATCCTTCATCTTGTAGTGCCTACATGTGCATTTTGTTTGTGGTCTAGTTAACATGTCTCCAGACGCATGTTAACCTCAAATGCAGATTTGGGCCAGGCCAAAATTTCATTTTTCCTCCAGTACTTTTGACTATAATCGATTACCTATACAACTAATAGCTTTGTTTTTTGCTTCTTCTTTTTTTGCTAGTATCAGTGTTAGTGCTAAATGGTTAAATGAAGATTATCAAAGAGTATCAACCATTAGTACGGTAGTTATGTCAAAAGGAGTTTGCTATCCTGACATAATGCTGTAGCACCATGCTAGTTTGTTCCATCTACTTTTTTCACCTTTGATTGTGATGTAGCTTGTAAGTCTCTGCATTAAGTTTATTTGGCATACTATGATGAATAATCACAGGTCTGTGTGCCCTGGAATTAGACCCCGAGAAGCTAATGTAGTCATATGCAGACTGCATGAAGTGCACATGAGTTGCGTTGCTTTAGTTTAGTGATCCAAGGCATTTTCCAGTTTCAGTATGAGCACCCAGACATTCCCTTTTTAGTCCAGAAAAACAAGAGCTTAGTCCAAAGGAATTCAAAGAGCCCTTCAGTGAACCTCGAACAGGCTCCTCAGTTTACAGAAAGAGAGGAACAGTTATGTTTTCCTGTGTAAGGTTTGCACCCCGCCTTGTCTGGAAGAATCTGGTTCACAGCTATTTGATAGTCTGTTGTGCAGTAAAAGGAACAGAAACACAGCTAGTCTCTTAATAAAATCACAGAACATACCTAAATGTAGACTAAATGGCTTTAATCTGCTAAAACACCAGGAAATCTGTTACTAAAATTATAGAAAGCATTTGTTTTTTCACCGTTAACCAACATAGGTGCAGAAATCTCATCTTTGTTGTCTGGAGGAACATTTCTTTCCTCCAGCCTTGGCTGTTCTTTTTATTTTTATTTTTTGTGGCTTTATGGGAAGCACACTTCAAAAATCCATCCTTAGCCTCAAGCATATGGCATGCACCTCAGGCTGATGGTGTGCAATGCACCCAATTTAAGACCTTTCTATACTTGCCTGCCTAAACAGATTTGGTCTCCATGTGCTATGTTTTCATAAGACTTGGTTATGGTTTCATGTCATATCCCAAAAGACATGTTTTTCTGTGCTTTATCAGCCCACGCAGAAAAATTCTTCTGCCACCTAAAAAATAAAAAATTATCTGACACCTTCGGTGTTTTGAGTGAAATACTGGCAGACTTTTACATCCCACTCACATATCTGACATAATTAAAGGTCCTGACACAGGAGTCTGTGGACTGGGGAAGTACATGTCTGTTTACCAAATGTGAGGTAGCTTTGGCACACTCTCCACATTCTTGAGCTGCACGCCCACGCTCAAAGACTGATTCAGTTTCACAGTGCAGCTGTATAAAGTGAGTCTCCTACACAAGTTTCAGTCTTTTGCCTTTGGTGATAAGGGCAGCTGTTAACAAGAGATTCTACACAAATCCACAACAAATCAATTGCTTTTAATACTGGAGACGGTGGAAAATAAGGAAACTTTAGTTTTAGTTTCGTCACAGAAGTTTGTGTGATCATAGCTTCCCGCAGCAGTCACAAGATTTGTGAAACTTGGTTTAGGAATTCTAGTCACATGTCAGTAGATCCAAGAAAGTTTGTGCAAACATTATGCATATTACATATAAAAATAGCATAGATTCTCTGTACAGCAGTAAAAAAAAAACTAGTAGTGACCTTGTGTGATATGTGTAATGCACAATCGAGGCCACGTGAAAGTAACGTTAACATTCAGTATACTGGTGGATGGTGGCTGGCACGTGTCCTACAAACCTCTACACCAAACCACCTTATAGCAGTTAAGATATTTTTGGCAATTAGAATATGTCAGATATGTGAAACGGGTCACTCGTAGAAACTAATTCCTCACAAAAGTCAGTCAGAAGGCAGCCAGTGAGTAAGCTGCCTCAAACTGGTTTTGCTGGAGTTTTATTCCTACTGTTGCCAAATACTTGCTCAAAGTTGGTTGCTTGTTTGCTGTGTTTTCTCTGTATTATCGTACGGTCTCTACCTTGAAGCGTCTGCTGTTGTGATTTGGCGCTATAAAATGTAATTGAACTGAAGGGCTGAAGAGCAAGAAGTGATTTCTATAAGAATTACAAAACGGTTCACAGTTGATTATGTGAACTTGACATCATTTGTCTTGCCAGTTTTCTTAGCTGAATAATGAAGAGTTAGAACTTGCCCTTCTTTTGAGTTTTAAACTGTAAGAACATGAAAATGAATTGAAAATCATTTTAACTGAATTTGGATCTGAGCATAGTCCCGGTTCTAACTGAAACCACAGCCATCTTTAAGAGGATTATGAATAGTATGTTTTGTCTTTGTCTTAACTGATTTTGAATGAGTCAGGTGGTTCATTTGAACTGCGCCCAACCTTCTTCTGGTTAATTTACCTGGGTTAGTTTAATGCCAGTGTCCGTTCACTTTGCCCAGAATTTCTTTCCTTTCTGTGCAATGTGAACTCATCCACATCAGCCATTCAGATCCAGTCTACACAGGAAACAGATGAGCTCATTTCTCAGTTATAATGGTCGCAAACGCCACATTTCTGCTTTTTCTGAGGCTTTGCGTCTTTAGTTTCTGTTTTCCTAACCACGGACTACACAAACTGGAATTTAACTTATCTCACAGATGGTCTTCCTTGTTCCACTTCACTTTGTCCTCATTGGACTCTGAAACAAATGAATGGAACTTCCTGTTATTGTTAATTGTTAATATTACTGTGGAATTACTTGCTTCCTGTTCAGCTGACTGATCAGCTGACTTTCTAAGTGCTTGGTACTGTAAACTTTGAACCCAGTTTAAGTGCTGACATCATTATTCCACGTTCTCTTTTATGTCATCTATAAACGGTTAAAACCAGCATGTCATGTACAGTATGCAAGTCTTTAACGAGGCTGTCTTCCAAAGTGGCTATTTAGTCTAGCTCTGAGGGTTTTTTTCTTTTGTTTGCTTCCTCCTAAAGCAAATTTACTCACTGGAAAGCCAACTCACAAGAACAGGCTTGTCTTTGGCAAAGACCTATATCTGTAAATGCCTTTCAAGTCACCCTTTCATTCTTTCTCTTTCATCTTTTTACTGTACAGTTTTATTGCTCCGTGTCCCTTCGTTGTTGTATTTTAACATTTCCTGAACACTAAATCTGCTGCGAAGTTTGTTGCTGTTTGTGGGATAAGTGTGAGGAATGAAAGGAATGACGATCAGCCCATATCGTGGCGTTACTCCAGAGTAAGAGGGATACAAATTTCTGGGAACATGGTGTACTAATACAACCTGTGTGCATGAGGGTGTGTAACATGGAACTAGTGATGACTGAATTTCCAGGTGCTAGTTTGAAGGTTATTTGAACTGTGGATGGTTAAACAGGAATATCAAGAGCTTTTATTTTTGCCACGACTCACTAAAGCTTTTGAGGGCTGGCCTTTGTCTCTGCTTTGAATAGCAAGGTAGACTTTAAAGCACTGCCCTGAAAAAAGAAAAATGAAAGCGGCTCATAACACAGCTGCTAGTCCAATTGCAGTTGCTGTCTCTCAAGTCAAGAACCAACCTGCTGTCCTGATTCAGTTTTTCCAGTTTTCCTTTTGTTTTGGGTACACAGGACAGTGTGGGTGTGTGTGTCGGTAACAGATGGTTTACTTCAGGGCTATAGTTAATAGTATTCCCACGCAGTTCCCTGGTTCAGGAAACTTATAGGCAAGAAGCAAGTCATCACTTTTGGTATAAACAATCTCAGCTGACTGAAGGCAAACAGCAGCTTGGAGATGGCAAACACCCAGTGCAAATAAAACACCACAGTGTTTCAGGCAGTATGTCTATGTCTAGCTTCTATTTTGACAGTTAAGAAGGGCTGTTCCTTGTTTATGAGGAAAAATGCAGTGGGCTTCTATAATAAAATGATTTATTATAGAAACAGGGACGGGGATAGTGCCATGTTGAAATGAGCTTTGATCTATTTCACTCTATTTTGGGGCAATCTGGGTGCAACCGACTCATATTGTGACCCATGACACATTTCTTTTGTGTTAATATAAAAAAAGTTAGGCATAAAACAACAGACTTGATCAGTGTTATGTCATCCATTACTTTGTAGACTATGCCTTGAGTACAGCTGTTAAGCTGGTAATTTCTATGCAAACATCACAAAGGATGAGTGGATTTAGCAACCCTAGGCACTGCATTCTCATTAGTTAGCTGGTTGCTACAATCTTATCAGTTTTACTAAGGCCTTTACACACCATCCATCCATTCTCTTCCACTTATCCTTGTCAGGGTCACGAGGGAGCTGGAGCCTATCTAGGCTACCATAGAGCGAGAGGCAGGGTACATCCCGGACAGGTCACCAGGCTGTTACAGGGCTAACACATAGTCAACTATTCGCACTCACATTCACACCTATGAGCAATTTAGAATTACCAAATAACCTAACCCCACTAACTGTGGAAGGAAGCCAGAGTACCTGAAGAGAACCTACACAGAAAGATCCTGGCCAGGACCTTCTTGGTGTGAGGCAACAGTGCTAACCACTGTTCAGATTTTTTTTGTATGTGAATAACAATTCTGACCAATCAGACCTGCACATTTCACAACAAGCACGCTTGTAGCTCAAATCGTGCAACTCTAATTATAAACCATAACATAGATAAAATAATACTAATTTACCTCAGACACACAGGTAGATGTTGCTCCAGGTCAGTCGGATCTCAGATGTGGTCCCAACTCTGCCAAAAAGAGTTCAAACTGTCCCTCTAACATCCTGAAGTGCATATGAAGCACTTTTCTTTTTTTTAGCAATGCACTTGTTGTGTAAAGACCTTTAATGTGATCATAATTTACAAAATGAACAGCATGCTGTATTCAGCAAGACTTTAAACGAGTAACTGAAATCGTAACATTATTAGAAAAAGACACACAGAGGTCATATGGCAGTTGAAAAAAAGATTATGAGAATTTTAATCTTGTATAGAAATGATTTTTGTGAGGAGTCACCCCCCTGTTGGTTCAGGTTTAAAGCTCTTACCTTACACATTTGTTACACTTTTCAGTTTCAGAGGACATGTCTATCATGTATTGAATATACAGGCCGTAGTTAGTGTGGGAGATTTGTCATTTCTCGTTAGCTGGCCAGTATTTACTGTATTTAGGTGTATTTTGCTTTTTAGCAACCTCAAAAGAAATATGTTTATTCTCTATACATGTTCCTCTGTAGTGATCTGCTTTTTTTTAGATGAAAGATGAAATTTCGAGCTTTTGCGTTAAATGGCAGCCTCCACCCTGTTGAGATTAAAATCTAACTGTCGGTGATGTGTACCAATCTCAACCTAATTTGACAGCTGAACACTGACATGAAAGGTGTCAGACTAGGAGGGTTGTTCGCCTACACTCTAACTTAGCTGGGGACAACATTTACATCACTGCTAACGTGGCTGTGTGCTACTCTTAATAACTGCTTTTGGGAAACTGCATCTTCAGTCTTGACTTCAGCCTATACCAGTGGGTGTAACTTAACACTCTGACATGCCACATAATTACTTATTTGCTATTTGTTGTCTAACTGTGCCCAGGAGAGAAACCTTTCATTTCATAATGTTCCCTGTTGATCAACATTTAAGGCAGGTTTGGTCATACAGCAAAATGGGTGAAAAGATGTAAGGCATCAATTACTTATTTTATCCACGAAGAAAGTAGTTTGTTACACTATTAAGTACTTTTACTTTTCTAGGGTAGATAAAGTGATTAGACTCTTGAAAAATGTTAAAAGCTGTCTATAAATCTGAAGGTTAATCAGTTTGTTAATCCCTGACTCAAAGTGTGCTTGGAGGTTGAGCAAGATACTGAACCCCAAATTTCCCCCAGTGTATCAATCAGATTGTGAGTGTATGTGGCTTGTAGTAAAAAGTGCTTTAAGTGCTCAGTTGCAGTTTTGCTGAAGGCCACAGTTCACTGAAGTTAACAGAGTAACATCAGCAAAAAGAACCGATGCAACTCTTAGTTCACGATAATGGCTCCAGCTGAGCAGAGATTCTTGTCAAATAAAAAAAGTAAAATCAAACCCGGTGACAAGGGTAACCCTGCCTGAGGCCCACACCAACTGAGAATTTGTGTAACTGCCTGATTTGAATGTGGACGCATGGGGTTATGGAGGGAGCTCATGTGAACACTCATGCATGACACCTTCATCCATCATTAACTCATACAAAAAAGACCCAACAGGACCCAGTTAATATCTTTCTAAACCAGGGGTGGGGAACTCCAAGCCTCAAGGGCCGGTATCCTGCAGGTTTTAGATGTCACCCTGGGTCAACACACCTGAATCAAATGATTAGTTCATTACCAGCCCTCTGGAGAACTTCAAGACATGTTGAGGAAGTAATTTAGCTATTTAAATCAGCTGTGTTGGATCAAGGATACATCTAAAATCTGCAGGACACCAGCACTCGAGGCCTGGAGTTGGCTACCCCTGTTCTAAACCTTCCATTACCGCTAATTTTGTGTTGCAGTGAACATGAGCAGACAACTTGTCACAAGAAGGTTGTTCAGCATTACAACCTTTAAAAGAAAAATTGGCAAATTACAAAAAATGGTGCACTTTTGAAGAAAACAAACAAATCTTCATGCTCACTCTTGACAAGCTAATGGTTACAGTATGAAACGATTCTCTTTATTTGAGGCTAGTGAACTATTAAAGATGTTTCTGCACAAAACGCTTGGGTGGAGCACATCGCTGGTTAGCGGCCCGGATCAGCTGTTTGTTTTTGGTTTTTTTTGTTTTGGTTTTTTTTTTTTTTTTGGTGAAGAGGAAAGTACCTAAATGCTTGCGTCAGTTAGAGAAACCTGTGAAGAGAAAACTGCAACTAGTGCAAAATGGTTGACATATTCTGCTCTTGTTTCACTGTTAAATTTGACTGAATGCAACTGAGAATGCTGCAGCTGTGGCCTCAAAGCCTTAGCTGTGTCAGGGCTTGTTATTATAAGAGGTGTGTCTCTTCCTGTAACTCAATATAAATTGAAAGAGAGGAAAAGGGTGCTTAGAAAAGTTCAGATTATAGTTATGAAAGGCTTTAAAAAGCATCATTGTTTTCATGTGTTTTGTCTCCATCACTACTGCCCTGTACTCATTGCTGTGGAGACGCCAAAGCAGACTTCTCAAAAGATCTTAGAACAAGTCATGCAATACTTCCTCGAACTTACTTACTGGCAGTGAAGTCTGGAAAAAAATTTGTCTCACACAACTGATTTCTTCCTGTGTATCACTAAATTTACCCCCTTTATTAACAAGCCCCCCAATCATACTTATTCACTAGAGTCCCAAACCCGCTTACGTTTTCCTACACTTTCTTAATCTATGAAAATGTAAATTTAGAACTAGTTTATTAACAAAATTTACTTGAATAAAGTAAAAGGATGTAAAATTTTAATAAAGGAAGCTTTGAACTTCAAACAAATATTACTAATATTCAGTCAATCAAATGGTGAGGATGTCCTGTTTTAGTTTTTAGCATTTTGTCTTAATACTGTAATTTAACGTGGCACATCATCACAAAACATTACGACATCTGTAAATGAAATGTAATCTGAGTTTCTTTTTTTGGTAACTTGTATTTTCACGTAAAACGATTACATCTTCTTTTAAGGACACGTACACATAAGCCTTGTCAACATGAATAATCATGAGTCCTCCAGTCCTAACTCATGATTAATATTTAGCTTTGTTGCAGGCTCTCTTTAAACTGTGTGTCAGTGCAGCTGTTTCCACAGAAGAGCCCAACAGCTGAGAGAGGATCAAGGCTCCAAAAAGCTGGATGACATCATGCACTTTAAATAAAAGGCTCACATCATTTGTAATTAGGATTGCACAACAAGTTAAAGACCACTTTAGTGAATTATTGCCTGTGGCCTCATAGCCCTTTAAACTATATTTAAGGGGTTTGCTGAGTATATCTTTTTTTGGCTTACACTTTGTGCACACACCAAATACAGTCTGGTTTTAGAGCCACGTCACGTGTATGTTGCTCTGGGGAACTTGAGTAGAAGCTGGCGCACATTAGAAACGGGGAATGTCAGACGAACTAAATTAGGGTAATAGCTTAATATAAATCACGTTCGTCATATCTGAAGTGCATTTATGTAGCACAGGCTACCCTAGCGTCTCGGTTTAACTGTACTTGGGGATTATTTTAAGTATCACGTCCACATCAGTGTGCTCACAATTACAGTAACATTTAGAGTCCCATTGAATATTTTTATCAGCAGATAATAGGTATTAGCCAGTCTGCATCATCATTTATAATGGCCAAAGTATAAAAATTGAAAAGTAACACAAATGGAAAAAACACCCTTCTACCATGTCATTAGTGCTTATGTTGCATAGTTTGTCTGCTGTAAGCCACTCCGCAATTGCCTGTTTCGTTTGTCTGAAAGAAACAAAAATGTTGCCCAGTGCACATACAAAACCGTAAATGTGAACTTTATGGTATCATCAGTGAAATAAATCACTGGTTCCCCAAGAATGAGAGATGTCTTGAAGTGTGTTAGATACTAGGTCCATTGTAGACCACTAGAACGCCATAATCAATGGTTATGTTGGTTTATGGTTGCTCAAAATCTGTCATGTTTCTCTTATTAAGCTGTCAGGTTTCTTGTATCATGTCGCTGTTTTGAGTGAAACTTGCATGATGTAGTTACAGCATTTTAAAACTATGAAATCATCTGTAGATATTATATTTTCGTATTTCTGAAATCAGTGTGACCTCTTGTACTTTGACAGCCAACCTTACCTCATGCATGTTTACAGAGCAGCGGTGACCCATACAGCCTACTAGCGCTCGTAACATACGAAGCCCGTATTGGTGATTAACAGGTTGACTTACGTCAGCCATCACCCAGTCACTCAATCTGTTTCTTGCCAAAACACAGTGTCACTTGGACACTTTGTGGGATGAGTTTGTTTTTAATGACAAAGATCAGGGAATGCAAAACGTGATGCACTGTACATACATCATACAGCCACTGTACACTTTTTTTTTTAAAAATTAAAGACAGGCAACTACCTACTGTCCTTCATGTAGTTTTATGTGTGCTGTTTTTAATTTACTGTCGAATCATCTGTTTGCATTTGTGCTTAGAAATGTCCAATCCAGCTGTTTATCCATGACTTAATTCTTTGTACATCAGTTTTATTAGGCATGTTGTTTGGATCAATACTTACCATAATGCTGCACTTGTACCATAGTCCCATTACGGGAAGATGATTTAAAACATGATCACGCTGTGTATAATTTGGCTGCCATACAATCGACTTGGCTGTGCAGACAAGAAGTGATTAAACAGTGAAGTACTCAACAGTATGTTGATTCACAGTCATGCATTTGCAGCACACCCATGCCATACAGAGAAGCTGATAAAACAGAAGTGCAGTCCCATGTGAAATGTTGTCACAGTAAACACTTCATACCCGGATGTTTACAGCCTGAGCAGCTTGATAACTGATTGGCATGGCTATATCAAATAAATTCCAGTATTTTAAAAGGAAACCCATCTTATCAGTCTGGTCTCAAAGTTGATGACTCATTTTCTTTTTTTAGTTTTTCAAAAGTAAACTATAAAGACATGGAGTTACACAACTCGCTTCTTACCAAAACAGCTTTAAAAATATGGAAATATATCAAAGTTAGATTTTAGATTTGAAAGCTAGCAAAACGGTCTACGATCTACGTCCCTACCCTCACCTATGGCCACGAGCTGTGGGTAGTGACCGAAAGAACGAGATCGCGGATACAAGCGGCAGAAATGAGCTTCCTCCGAAGGGTGGCTGGCCTCTCCCTTAGAGATAGGGTGAGAAGTTCGGCCATCCGGGAGGGGCTCAGAGTAGAGCTGCTGCTGCTCCACATCGAAAGGAGCCAGCTGAGGTGGTTCGGGCATCTGACAAGGATGCCCCCTGGGCGCCTCCTGGATGAGGTGTTCCAGGCATGTCCCACCGGGAGGAGGCCCCGGGGCAGACCCAGGACACGCTGGAGAGATTATCTCTCGGCTGGCCTGGGAACGTCTTGGTATTCCCCCGGATAAGCTGGAGGAGGTGGCTGGGGAGAGGGAGGTCTGGGCCTCTTTGCTTAGGCTGCTGCCCCCGCGACCCAGCCTCGGATAAAGCAGATGAGGATGGATGGATGTATCAGAAGAGGAATGGTATAATAACCGCTGTTTTCTGTCTTTTGCAGTTGCTGGGATGCATTATTGTGACCTTCTACTGGAACGACAGTGTTGCCAAGATGAAAGTTCATCAGCTTAATAAACTCTACACCAACGTTTCTATCCAGCTCTGTCGCATCCTCATCCTCTGCATCTTCCATTCATCACTATCACATTACACATTGTGATTGTAGATCGACTTAACATAATGGAATCCTGCACATTTAAAACTCAAAGCCTAGCTTCTCTATCCCAGCTGTTAAACTATTAGCTAAAAAACTCATGGTTTTTGCAGCAAACATGCACTTTATTTTTTATTATTTATTTATTAATTTAAATGAAGGCACTTAACTGATCTGTTTGGTTTAATTATTTTTATTTTATTATTTTATAACCATGACCTCCTTGAGCCTGGTTCTGATGGAGGTTTCTTCCTGTTAAAAGGGAGTTTTTCCTTCCCCCTGTTGCCAAAGCACTTGGTTTTCTCTTTTCTTTGTATTATTCTAGGGTCTTTACCTTATAGTATAAAGTGTCTTGAGGCAACTGTTGTTGTGATTTAGCGCACTATAAATAGATAAAACTAAACTGAATGAAGAACCTTTATTTTAATTGCTTCAGTTGTGAGTTACATGTTTCTTAGTTCTGTCTGTCCATTTAATAAAACTGAACAAATGTCAGTCTTGTGGCCCTGAAAATACTGAAAGCAGTACATGAAGCTCTTAACATTAAGAATCCATTAAGAATGTTTTCTAACGGGAGGATCTACTTTGTCAAAAATTTATTGTGACAATCATGATTTGTTTTTGACTGAACTTCTTTGTGTTCTTAGGAAAGAGAATAAAATAAGCTTTTAGAATTTATAAACTGAAATGGAAATGCAGTTTGGTTTTTTTTTTGGGGGGGGGGGTTATACTTTATGTATTATGTGTGCAATTTGTTATTGTTGTTATGCCTCATTTAGTGTTCCAGTTTTTTATTCTTAACATTGTTAATGGATTATTAGTTACATTTAAATGTAATTAAATAAATTATATTTCATTGTATAAACATTAAATAGTTTTGGAAGTAAAAGCAGGTTCTTATCAGAAAGGTTTCAACATTTGGATGCCGCATTGTCCTTTGAACCCTCTGGGCTCTATGCTGGCCATTTCTGACCACCACTTTTTCTTTTTTGATCATTTTTGCAGTGTTAATGCATATGGAAATTTTAAACTTCAGCTCCTTGAATATATCAATAATATACACTATATATCCAATTATTCCTTATAGCTTTATCGTGGCCACATTTTGGCCAATTGAAACCCATTATAATGACATTTTTTAATTCCTTGTTATTGACAGTAATAAATCATGCAGTTTAGGTAAAATTGCTTTCATTCTAAACTTAAGACATGAATATTGTATTGTTGTCGTTGTTTTTTTTTTTTTTTTGGTTGGTTGGTGGTGGTTTTTTTAACAAAACCGGAACAACCCCGCCAACCAATTTTTTAATTAATTTTTTTTTTTTTCCAGTCGGGCTACCAAAATCTATCTCTGCCCTACCCGTCGGGCTATCATAGGAAGGAAAAATACATGTCAATGCTTTTGCATTCTTTCGGAAATGTAGCTGGGTAATTATGTCATTGGCATCGGTGAGCCACTGTCAATATGTGACATATTGAAGTCGCGTTTGAATTTGCGCTTGTTTTTTGCTTTCACTTTGCAATCGCACGAACTGTGTATAGAGAGCGACAGTACTGATTGGTGAGTCACGATAATTTGCGCACCAATTCGTTAGCTTACTATGCAAACATGACAAGTGAAATCTCCCGCAGCAAGCTTAAACATGTGAGAGGTTGATCGCGCAGAGAATCGCTGAGCGTTATGTGAGTGCGTGTGTAAAAGCAGCAGGATATATATTTTAGTTCTGCTGAGCCAAATAAGACAGGTCAGGGTGAAGAAGTGACAGCCAAAGAAAAGCTTACCACAAAACGGAAAAGTTATGACAAATCAGACTATAAGGCAAAAAGAAAGTGCAGCTTCATGGTTTCATGGACAAAAGAATTTCTGTGGCTGCAAAATGACGAGCTAAATAATAACCAGGGGTGCACATAAGTGGTCCGCAGGTGTGCATTCGCTGTCAAAATAAAAAACGCACACAAGATATGAAGTTGCAACGCGTGTTTGCGTACATAAGATTTTCTGGAGGAGGACAGACATTTGTTTAGAACTCTTAAAGATGTCGAAGAAGCTCCTTTAAGCAATTACTTTGGTGTTCCTCCACCTCCAAAGAAATGTCAGAAGGAGTCCGAACCTCAAAAGAAGCACGTATTCTCGAAAAAGTGGTTGCAGGAGGTGAGCTGGCTTCAAACAAATGATGAACGCACAGAGATGTGGTGCGGAATGTGCCGTGAAAATCCCACTCTAGCAGACAAAAACAGTGCTTTTTATATGGACGCAAACGCGCGTTGCAACTTCTTATCTGGTGCGCGTCTTTTATTTTGACAGCGAATGGGCAAATGCGGACCACTTGTGCACCCGTGTAAATAACATAATGTTCTGCCGGGTGTGTTGTTGGTTTTCCCTCGATTTCTGAATCGACAAGCGCCTTTGTTACTGGGACCAGTAATTTTAAGAAAGCCCCCCATTAGAACCCATGAGAAATGCAAGAAATGCATAATTGCTCAGATATTGCCAAGTCAATATCTTTCCCGGAACAAACACCAATTGCAAATAACATACTAAAAATAAACCTGAAAAATCTGTTTAGAACAGCGTACTATGTTGCAAAGAGTGAACTACCACTGGCAAAATTTATCAGTCTTTGCAAACTTCAAAAAGCAAATGGCCTAGATCTTGGTTCCACTTGTCTCTTACCCGTGACTTCAGTGGAAATTTCAAATTCAGGATCTGACACAGACTGATTCATGTCCTACACAGTTCTTACAAGTTCATAGAAATTTCTGTTCAATTAGAACCAAGTATTTGAGTTGATGATTGTAATTTTTATTCAATGTTGTAATTTGTGTTTCAACAATTTTTTGATTAATGTTTTGTTTGTTACAAAACATCAATCAAAAAATTGCTCTTTTTTTTCGGGCTACTTAAATTTATTTTGGGCTACCAAAAACTGAAGAGTCCCTACCCGAAGGGCTACCAGGGGTTTTGAAATCTTGCGAGCCCTGACATCATTTACCCATTTTTGGCCAAACAAGCAATTTCATGTAATATTCTTAGTTTTGTATAAGGACGTACGGTGGCTTACTGCACTCCAATGGACCAAAAGAATGAGGCTATGTTGGCAGAGGTTTGATCTTAAGGATGTAATAGCTTGTGTTTGTGCATGACATTGCAGCACAAATATGTATCTGCAAGATAGAGTGGAATAAATTACAACACATCAAATATTACATAGGCTGCAGTGAGTTTCTGTAGATGCAGGCTATTGAGCTTTGAGTTTCCCAGGCAAACTTAGCTTCAAAGCACTTTTATTCTTGTACTTTTCATAGAAAATACCATACCCAAAATATTAACTTTCAAAAAATTTATGTGTATGTATATATGTGTGTGTGTGTGTGTGTGTGTGTCACAGGACATTTTGCAGAGTTCACAGCTGCAGCTGCAGCGCAAACAACAACAAACATTGTTTGTAAATCTGTCCTGCAGTTTATGCAGGTTCAGTTAGTGCTGCTGCTATAAGTAAGCCCAACAGCTTCCAGATAATTTTCTTCTGACAAGATGGCAAGAAGGTCATAACTGCTTCAAGCTCCCTGACCATATGATGTGGTCAGGGAGCAAGGATAGGAAGAAGTCCTCTGCCCTACTATCTCCTGGATGTCTTGGAATACAATGCATTTGTCCCTTGGAAACCACTTCATAGGAGTGGGAGTTGTCTAAAACCTACAAATGAAGAGTGATCCTCGAAGAGCTGGGGCACATGCTGATGATCTCAACAATTGCAAGACGGCCTTGTTCCTGATGCTCAGCCGCTTCTGCCATTGATCCGAACATACAGTAGTCTGAACTAGATGGTTAACCTCACCTCGCCAACAAAATGAGAACAAGGTTTTTTGTTTTTTGTTTGGCTATTCATCAATAGAAGTAATAATGCAAAAAAGTTAAAATCATTGTTACTGTTACTGGGACTGACCTGCACTGATGACTGAAAAAAATATTCAATTTATTCCCTCTTCTTTCTGAAAAGTTACTGGTAATATATTACCTAACTGACATTTAAAGGGTAAAAAACATGGCCATAACATGCTAAGTGGGAGTTTTTCTGTCACTGCAAAAAAAAGTAATGATGCATATTTAATCACTGATACTGTTAATCATTGATATACATCCAACTGCAGTCATGATGAGAAAATAAATCAGATTGCATGTTTATTTTGAATTTTTTTTAAGCTTTTATCTCTTTCTAAATAATTACAATTATGTGATCTAACTGATATTTAACTGGCACCTGTGGCTCAGTCAGGCCCCTTCTGGGAAATGGGGGGGCCTCGAACCTCAGGGCCTGGGGCTCGGCCCGCTCTGGCGTGACTGGCTGCTGGCAGAGACTGCGGGCACTTCACTGCAGCCCCCTGTAGCTTCTGCATCGTGGCTGCTGGGTGACCCCCGTCTGGGGAGCTCCTCAGCTCTTTTCGGGAGGGTGGTGCTTCTGTCCCTCCGGTGGTACTCCGTGGGCTCCGTGGGCCTGCTTTATGTCCTGGGGGGCAGGGCTATGGCTCCCCACACCCACTATCAAATAGTTACATGGAAAAACCTTTTGAAAACAAGTGCGCTCAGGCACACAGGTGTGACCACAGGTGTACACACGGGTGTTCATAGACACACACACAATCTTCCCTGGCAGGTGCCTCAAAGCATGCCGTGCATTGTTGGTCTTGTGTGCTGCTCAGTAACACTCAATATTTATTATTTACTGTTACTTATACTTATCTAGAGTGTTGCTGTGGTTTTTGTGTTGTTGTCTTTATGTTTGCTTTCTTCTTCTTCTTTTTTCCCCCACCAGGTGATCTAGCAGATTTAGTCTTTTCTCTGTTTGCCTCTTCTCCCAGTTCTCCCTCCTTGCCTTAAACTTATCTTGTCTACGTCTCTCCTTTTCCTATCCCCCAGTCATTTCTGTTCCATTTGTAATAACTTAAAAGTTTAAAAGAAATTATAAAATAAAATGAATAAATAAATATCAAGTTGACCAGTATGGCAAAGCCATAATGATCCACTTGGAAAAGTAAATCCGTTGGGCATCTTTCTTGGCCTTCAGACAGTAATTCTGATTGCTACAGTGCCAAACGGGACAGGCAAAAAAAATCAATATTGAGAAAAAAATTGAACATTATTCCCCTTTTTTCTGAAAAGTTACTGGTAATATATAACCTAACTGACATTTAAAGGGTAAAAAAATCTTAATTTGAAGAAAATTTGGGTTTTCACCTCAAGGACTGATGCCAATTTGAAAAATCAAGTTGAAATTGTTTAATATATATTCATTTTATAGCATTTTGTGACCTTAAGCAGGAGGTGGCCACTTTTGTTCATGAACATGCTAAGTGGGAGCTTTTCTGTTTTTCTGTCACTGCACAAAGAAGTAATGATGCATATATAATCATTGATACTATTAATTATTGATGTACATCTAACTGCAATCATAATGAGAAAATAAATCAGATTGCACCAATTGTGTGATCTAACTGGTATTGAAAGGGTTAAAATTCTGAATTTGAATGGAATTTTAATTGTCATGACCAGGACTGGTGCTAATTTAAAGAATCAAGTCGGCCAAAGTAGAGAAATATTTTAATATATATTCATTTTATAACATTTTGTAAACGTAAACAAAAGTTGGCCATTTTTGGCCATGAACAAGCTGAGTGGGAGTTTTATCTATTTTGCTTTCCATGCACAACAATAACAATGCATAATAATCAATGTTGATGTTAATCAATTACATGTCCCAGACTCGACTATTAATAATACAAGAAAACCCAGAAGCACTGCGAATTTATGAAATGGTCATTTTTGAGGTTGTCTTCCAACAAGTGCATTGTACAAACAAACTGGTGTTTTAAGGGTTAAACATGTAAAAAGTCATGTCTATTTTATATTTCTGAAAAGAACTGATGTTAGTAAAAAAATTTATGCAGAAAAAATAGCAAAAAAACATACAAATAACCAACCAAGAGACCTAATCTGCTGGTTGGCACTTTTGGCCATGAACAAGCTGAAAGGATTGTGATTTTGAACAAACCCAGAGGGTTGTGTGGGTGTGTGTGTCATTCTAGATTAAAACTCTGCAATGATTTGTTTTTGTGCATGTTTCTATACAAATGCAAATGAGGTTGTACTGCCATGTTGTGCACTTTTGTAAAATGTTCACCTCCTTTAAATCCCTCCCTACATCCTTAAGCTATGATTTTTTTAGAATCCGAAACGTTACCCAAAAGCTCTTTTTCTGCAGCCATAAATGATTCAATGGAACCAAATACCTGTGGGCGGGCATGTATTTCTTCCCCCGTCTCTTTACAGTACAGTTGTTGGATGTCTCTGGGGAGTCTGCTGGATTATGGAAGGGATTTCTGTAGGATTTCTGTAAAACAAAGACAACTGTTTTTTAAAACACTAAAGAGCTCGCCTGTTGCATCAACCAATCACAAAGCCTGCAGACATGACATACCCTTAAGTGCTGTTTACATGCATTTTTAACAGCAGACATCTCAGACTGTAAGCCGTGTATAATAGAGTATTGCATCAGTGGAACCAGAACGGCTGTGAGTATATAAACCTTTTAGAACAGCATTGGCCTACTTTGTTATCTAAATGAATAGAATTACAAAACTTCATCGGGATCTATTGTCTATGATGACATTTACACTAACCCAATGACACCAGCTGACAAATACGTGATAAGACTTTCAGATAGAAATAAAGGACAAAGTGACAAAATGACATCTATGTAAAACATGGTTATATTTAAAAAGCAGAGGAGGTAAAAAACACAAAACAAAACCCATCTATACAGTGAAAAAATATATATATTGAAGCCTTACAACCACAAAAGCTGATATTAAGATAATATTAAGTTGGCCTCACTCACAAGAATAATGCATCCTTGAAGCCACCATGAAGTCCACTTATGTAGACTTCTGCATAGACTTCATGGTGGCACAGGTGGGAAAAGTGTCATGGAGGTTTGTGAAATAGTAGGATGTATTGATTCATGTTTCCGGACACAAATTTCCCCTTTTTTCCCATTTTCCTGCACACTATTTGTCATATCTCACATGTGTTGACTTTTGCGATGAGTCTTTTTCACTTTTAATGGGGGAAAGAAGATTTGTTTAAATTTAGGAATTACAAATTACTTTGTAAGTTTATGCAATAAAACTACTTTGTTAGGGGTATCAAAGGAATGACGTGTCCCCAATGAAGAGTCTAGACAACATGTGTTCTGCAGGTACTAAATATGCTTACCTACATAACATCGGTTTAACAGTTGTGCTGACTGTCACAAAAACCCAAAAAACATGACAACTGCAGTCCATATACACAAACAGACTGTCTTGTGACTCACATTTTGCTGCGAGACTGGGCTGAGCACTCTTAGGAGCTATACTGACTACATCCTATCCTGTTTTCAGTGATAACTGAATAACTCCTGGGAGAAGATGTGCTCATCTGCAGTTTGTTTATGTGGTTGCCTGACATTCCACGTGCATGCTGCATCAGTAGTTGAGAACATTGTGTTCTGAAGTGCAGTGGTGAGACAGATTCCTGCTAGAAACTGAAATAACTGCTCAGAAACACATGCCTGGACATGTATGCCTTACATAACAGGTCAGTGTAATCTCATCAGATGTGACCTGGCCTTACAATAACAAGGGAGGTACAAGAAGTCAGGCATTCACAATTTGAAGCTTGACTGATGACACACCGCAGCAAGAACAGGGCAAGAAGATCTGAAGACACGCTGCAGGGCATTTTCATTTGAAACACTCTGTGTCAGCCAAACAGCATCATTAGAAATGCTTAGACCAACTGTGTATCTTAGATGTTCAGCTCAGTTCAGATTCAGGCATGTTGATAGTCTCAGTATAATTTTTTCATATTACATTTAAAATTCCCGAGTGCCTCCATCACACATTCCTAGCATCCTCTTCTGTCACAGCAACCCTCTGCATGTCCTCTTTTACTACATCCATGAATATTCTCTATTTCCTCTTGACTGGCAGCTTCATATTAAGCATCTTTGTTCACTTTTCCCACTGTCTCTCTTCTACAAATGCCCAAACCATTTCACCCTCTTGGCCTCTCTAACTTTGTCTCCAAAATCAGTTGTGTCAAGCTGGGTGAGGATTTACTAGGTTATGAATGTGAAAGCATAAAACATTCTGTGCTAAACAGACAGTGTAGGGTAGTTTCGGTAGATGACAGGAGCTTCAGGCATGTATGTTAAATACTAAGACGTAAGAGGTAGCATGCTTTTATTTAGATCCTCGTGGTTGTTAGGTGTCATCAAAATAAGTCCCCAACCAGGCTTTACCCATATCCGTCATTTTTCTTCCATATTTAGATATTATCACACTGGACTTAAGCTGTCATTCTCTCTGCTCATTTCTAGAGCTTCTACTGACTATCATTCCTCTTTTTTATGCAGAGCATACCTACCTTTCTGCCACCTGCATCCTGCTCTCACTACAGGTCACAATGTCTGTAACATCATAGTCCACTGAGACTTCTGCCTAACCTTATCTTTCAACCTGGCCGGTGTAAACAAGAAGGGGCTCAGAGCCAACCCCTAATGTAATCCCACCACCACCTTGAACTCATCTGTCACTCCTACCACACACCTCATCACTGTCCACACACATGTCCTGCATCACCCTCACATACTTCTCTGCCACCCCCAACTTTCTCACACAGTACCACAGTTATATCCTGGAATATTTTAAAGTGCTATTATCTCAGTATCCTCACCTTTAAAAAAAAAAAAAAATTAGCTCTCAACAGAAACGACTTTTTTATTACACTTATTTTCAGTATTTCTTTAGGAAAACAGAACTAAACCCTCTTCCCCTTTCCCCATTCCCCTTTTGTTTGGTTAAAAACAAGCACTGTGGGTCAAAACAGTACTGATTTTCTCTTTGTGTGCGGTAAAAACAGGCCCTGTGAGTGAATAGAGTAATTGCAATTTGTATTTAAAACATATTTGCTGTTTCAGTTCAGATGTATATAGGCATCACTTCTGGGGGAAGGTTCACAGCTGGGATTCTTGTGTGTTGTTTCATCCCTTGAAGGGTGAGCCATTGTAATAGTTTCACCTGCACACACAAGTCTGTTCTGTTTAGGTAGAGGAGATCGTTGACCAATCAGAAGACTGATGTTTAGATCCCTGGATGCTTTAGTCCAAATGCCAAAGTATTCTTGGGCAAGATGAGTTTTGCAGAGTGTGCATGTTAGATTAAAACACTTGGATGCAGAAAAAAGTGCTAAGATAAATGAGCCATGTTGTATAAAGCAGCGGTCCCCAACGGGTCAAGGACCGGTACCAGTCTGTGAGTTGTTTGGTACTGGGCCACGAGAGTTGAGGCTCGGGTGTGAAATTTATGGTTTTCAGGGTTTTTATTGACATATTTTAAACTGTTTTTATCGTTATCTCGGTTTCACTGAGTCTTTTCCTGTGTGTTACGAATCAATTTTTCTTTTTCTGGGCACCGGTGCTGGTTTTATTTAGTTGTATTTATTCACCACACCTTAAAGGTGGTCCGTGAAAATATTGTCGGACATAAACCGGTCTGTGGCGCAAAAAAGGTTGGGGACCCCTGGTATAAAGCACTCAGTTAGATTAGAAACATATGAACTACTTCTTCTACCATGTGTGTTTTAAGGCTATTGAAAAAAGAAATGCAGCAGAAATGGAAAATCTTCATCCATCTTTTTTTCCCATCTTTTCTCCAATTTTTTCAAATCTTAACTTTACTTTGCCAGGTTCAATTTAATATCTTAAATCCAAAAGGATTGCAGTAATTTAGTGAAACTAAGCTCAGCGTTTCATAAATTCAAGTTAATCACAGTTAATTCATGATTTAAAAAGAGTTAACAAGAATTCCTCCACAGCAATGTGAATAACTGACAATTACTGCAAACACTTGATTGCAGCTCTTGCTACCAAGAGTAGCACAACCAATAATTAGGCTTAGTGGAAAATGACTTTTTCATGTAAGGTTGGGTAGGTTTGGGTAGGTTTTTCATTCAATAAATGAAAACAGTATTTAAGAACTACATTTTGGATTATTCAGGCTATCTTTGTCTAATATTTACATTTTTTTAATGATCTGAAACATTTAAGTATGACAAATATGGAAAACATTAAGAAACCAGAAAGGGGTCCAGTACTGTTTCACAGCATTCACGACAAGAATGCGACAACTGCATCAAACTGGGTGAGGACGCTCATCAGTGTGAAAAAATAGAACATTGTGTCCTACACAGACAATGTTGGGTAGATGACAACAGCTTCAGGCATGTAGGTTACGCACTGAGACTGAGGGAACATTCTTTTATTTAGATAACTGTGGTTGTTAGGTGTCACCAAAATAAATCCCTCCCAGGCTTTTGCCAGTAAGGGTATGTCATTGTTCTTGTGTGTTATGATGTCATCGTGTTCCTACTTGCTGAGTTCTTTAAAGTTCACTCACATTTTTTAATGTTCGCTTTGATACATATCTGTGCAAAATCTTGATCTGCATTTGCTTTTATTTTTATAAAAAGAATGTTGTTTGCAAAAAAAAAAAAAAAAACTTAAAATCCAACTTCATCTGGTTGTTGTAATTCAAGGTGCAGGGCTTTCCTGGGCATGTTCTGATATTTGCATGATTCAAGAACAGGTTTCTCAGCTGTGTTATGGCTGGGTTTTGCCAAAGGCTTTTAAACAAGTCTGTCCTTTGTGGTTCTTTTGCTTTTATTTTCGCATTCTGTTTCGTTTTCGGTCAGTCTGTTAATTTAATCTGTCTGTAATCATGATTGCTACATCTAACGTAAAAAAAAGTGCCTTATTCTGGATGTTTAATCTTCGTCATTTTTCTGATAGTTCATTTGATCAACATTTTGGTGATTTCATTATTAACCACTTGTCAATTGTCTTGATGGATTTTTTCATATGTAAGCAGGTATCTGTGTTTTGAAAGTGGCTGAAAATATTTCAGTACATAAGAAACCCTCGTGTGATGGCTGCTTCCGGCAGGATAATGAACCACGTCACAAAAGCTTAAACTATCTCAAACTGGTTTCTTGAACAAAACCGTTAGCTCACTCCATTGAAATGGCCTCCACAGTAGTTGGATGGTGATTCATATCATGTATCAATTTAGTTTCACGTCCAGCACTTCTTATCAGTGACCTCGTGTGCTCTATTGCATCACTAGCCACACCCATCAGTACTTTCATGACATATGCAAAAATGTCATGAAGAGTACATTCCTATAGTAAAAGAGGCGTTTAACAAATGGAACGTAAGTTATTCATTTACTGTGAAAGAATTGTTAGGAATACAGCTTGTTATGCTAGAATCAGTAAGAATAGAATAGAATAGAATAGAATAGAATAGAATAGAATAGAATAGAATAGAATAATCCTTTAATTGTCCCACAAGAGGAAATTTGGTTGTCACAGCAGCAGAAGAAAAGCACATATACAAACAGAACAGGACACAGAGCAGACACAATCACACACAATCTTTACAGAAAAAAATATTTACATCTTGGACAATAGTAACAAAAACAGAGTACTGTACAGTTATTAAGATTAAACATAAAATAAACTTTTCACATATTTTTACTTTTATTTTTTACTTTTATTTAATGTGAAAATGTGTAAAACTATTAATTTGGATGACTCTGCTTTGAATATTTAAAAAAAACTGAACTTCCAAAGAGTGTACTTTTTGTCTCAAAATTTGAATTTGAAAAAAAAAAAAAAAAATTTAATTAAAATGATATCCATTTACACGTGATTTTTTTACAGCCGTTTCTTTTCGAAACATGACAGATCATCTCGTATATATTTCAGACATATCTCCTCAGACCATCAGGCAAAGTACGTCTGTACTACCTCAGACTGCTCTCATGTCGCCAGTATGTTTTCACTGTGTGTTATCCACAGCCATGTGTCTCAGGCCTCCCTGCCCCCTCAGTCCGACTCAGGCAGCGTGTGTGGCATGTGTTTTGGATTCGTGCCCAAGGCCTATACAGAGCACAGGAACAAGGGCCCCCTGTGTGCTCTGTTTTTCACATTCCTCAGCCCTGACATCAGCCCAGTTCCAGGAAGGACGCTGAAATGACTGTGTGCGGGAAGAGGCCCCCTTGACCTCTGCAGTCTGGCTAGCGTACCCTGGTTTGGTGGAGGCCCCTACCATCCCAGCCAAAGCCCCCACAACAATGCAATCAAAGGGATGCTTTACATACCACATGTTGTTTTGCAGCAGAAGTTAGATGGGTAGCCAGTGATCGTTAAGATGGATTATCCCCCCTTAGACTGCCATATGGAAATTTAGGACACATGCTGAATGTAAATATTATGCTTCACTAAAATGAAATATCAAACTAACTGAAAACTCGTGGCTTTTTTTGTGTTTTAGTTTTTGGTAGTTTTGGCAATAGTTTTCTTGGGTAGATACTATTGCCACTCTATCAGCCTGAGTTTCTTTTAATGTCAACAAATATGCATGCATACTGTAATATATCAGTTTGTTTTCTCAGCTGTTGTTCTTCTCCTCGTAATCCTGCCCCTTTTTTGTGTATCCAATGAATGATCTTCACCTGTGGGGTTGTTAGCATCTCATTGGCTGATTTAAACTCGAGTTAGCTGCTAGAGGCCTCTTCAGAGGAGACAAAGAATGATGCTCTTTGTCCCCTTTTTCACCAAAGGAGTATTTTTTTGTATTTCTGCATTACTTGATGGAGTTTAAGCTTTTATTTGGAATGTATTTACAGAAATGCGAGATTACTTTAGCATAAGATTTGTTGAATGACCATTATTTAATTAAACAGTCATTTTGACCTATCCTTCCGGTATTTACTTCTCTCTGTCTCTTGTCTTGTTATTGTTTGGCTTTTTTCAGTATTTTATTTGTTCCTGAGTAAATCGCTTTGGCTGAGATTAAAGTTATAGTTTTTACACAGTATATAAATAAACGTCAAGCAGACAGCTGATTATCAGAAGTGTGAGATGCTGGAGAATATACTCCGGTGTGCTGTTATATTTTAGATAGCAAGGAGTTTATTAAACTTCCCCGAAACAATCTGCAAATTTCATTAAAATTTAATAAACTATCATCTTGTCTTTATTTTTAGTTAGCACATACCTTAAACACTTACAGCTGTAAGCTAATGATAGTTATATAAGAGCAGATGCTGCTGGTGCAATAAGCTGTACGTTTTACATCCAATGGATGCGCGATCTGATTAGTCGACTAATCGCAAAAATAATCGGTGACTAGTCAACTATCAAAATAATCGTTTGTGGCAGCCCTACTACGGTATCAGTTTCAAAATCCTACATCACCTCATTCTCAAATGATCACATTCATAATCATGCATGTCCACCTGCCCAGCCTTGTGACGACAACACCGGATCAGCCGTTTATAGCTGAGCACATAAAAACACAGGCTCAGGTAAAACATTAAAAGGCGTTTGTGTCTTCCTGTTCAGAGACATTTAGTGATCAAATTACACTCCCCCCTCGAACCTGCTCATACCAGTTTGTGGTGGTTATTTCCTAGAGCCAGTATACTCTGGAAAATGGAAGGATTTAGATTTTCTCAAGGTATTTTCCATGAGCTCACAAAATGGCTCAGATGGGTTTAGTTTGGATAATGGTTATTTTGTTCCACAGTACACTGAGAATGACATATTAACTCCAGAACCAAACTGTATGAAAAACAAAGTCATGTTTAAAAAAAGAATCGGTTTATTGTGCCAAAGTTTTTTCAGTACACGGTTTTCAGCACACATAATGTTTTATATGAGGACAGGAAATGTAAAAGCATTCTGTAATCGGGCACAGAATGCTTTCAGTTCTGTTATTTATTTCTGGACTCAAAGCCAATGGCGTCGTCAGTTTCAAGTTTCCTGTCTGCTATATTTCATCTCGACTGCTTCATACATGAAGTCATTCGATGAGGTTTTCGGGCTCACGGCCAACTTCACCCACCAGATGCAGCCTTGTGTCGGGTTTCACACAAGCATAAGGCACAAGCATGTGAGTGAGTGAGTGTGTGTTCATGTGTGTGGGTGAACAAGTGGGTGCCTCAACAGAAAGGAGGGTGGAAGCTTGGGAGGAGGAGACATCAAAGCCTCGGGAAATCGGATCCCCTCTTTCAACAAAGCAGGCCATGGGGTTTGGAGACAAAGGAAACGCGATCTGCCATGTGACTGTGAACGCCATGCATGCCTCCCCCAGTCTGGCTCCATTCAGCTTTTCACTCATTCAACTTTATCAGGCCCCACCACCACAGCGAGCATTTGGAACAAACTAGATTAACCTTTAGAGTAATGTTGTGGTTTGCATGTTTCTTTCTTTTGTTTTGTTTTTTGTTGTTTTTTTTTAGCGAGAGCTTGGGTGCCTCTTTTTTTTTTTATATCTTGTGAGGTTCTTTTGTTTGATGTGGCTACTACTTTTGCTTTCATTGTTACTCATGTAGAAGCATATTTGTTTACACTGACACCGTGGGGGCTTCCCACCCTTTTTGGGGGGAGGGGGGAAAGCAAGCCCCGTTACATAAAATTGAAGTTTATGTTTAATTATTTGTTTCAGGTTGGCATGATTAAAGCATGTCTTTTTTCATGTTTTTAAGCACGTGTTAGTAAACTTGAACAATAATTACTTACAACTACCACAAAAGAAAACTACAAGTGTGTAAGCACTGCTACACATTTCATGACAATTTACTTTCATCCATATTCATAAATCTACTCAATGCTTTCTGCTAAAGATTTTCAGCTTTTCATGCTGTAGTCTCTCAATTCAACAACTACAGCATTCCCTGCTAAATGTTCTTATGATTTTGTATTAACACATACATGTCGTAATCAGTCCAGCTTTTCTAGTTTTGTTCTAATACAGATACCTTGGCTTCAGTTAAGATCAGTATCGGCTTATGGGTGGGGGGGTATGACAAAGTCAAACATCAGAACTTCATTTGTTTCAGCATGTCTTGTATGACATGTCATCCAGCTGACTGCATTCTTAAAAGCCACTTTACCTTTAGAGTACAGGCTCACGCCCTTACCTGAGGTATTGTTAACATGTTCACAGGTGCTTGAGTAATACAGGAATTTGTTCCTCCTTGTCTAATGTCTGGATGTTAGTTTGGTCTGCTCTCCTGCAGATCATTCCTTCCAAAACAGCACATAATAAAGTGCTGGTGAGCAACTGCATTTGCAAAACGACAATATAAATAATTGCATTTCATTTAAAAATGAAGAAAAATCTGACTCATAAACTGTTGCAAAGAGCAAGTACCATCAGGAATGGAAAGGATTCATGACATGCAATGATGTGAGTTTATTAGAAACGACTGCAAAAACATTAAATCTATTTCGCTTTTATGGTAACTATTTCCACAGTGGTGAACCTTTTACTGAAAAGTCGACTAAGATCGAAAATTGTATAGGGATCTGAAAAACTCAACACCTATGTGTGTATTTTGTTGTGTCAGCGGCGCTTGAACAATCTTTATGTTTGCTTAATATGTCACCTGTATTTACGCAAAGTGTGATAAAGAACATCCGGACTGCATCCTTTGAACCCTGTGGGTCATAACTGCCACACCTCAAATGACACAGTCTGACCACACCTTGTGGGTGGTAGGTGTAATAACAGCATGTTCTCTGTTTAACCCCTTAAGTCTGTGTTGTTTCTCCTGACCCAAATGTAACTGAAAGAAAATACCCAAACTTAATCAGTAACAGCTCCTCAACTGTATGACGATTCTTGGAAAACAGACACTTGGGATACCAAATATTAAGAGATGGCCTAGTCTGAGTAACATTTATTAATGGTGTACTTTCGTAAAAGTCATGTCATGCATGACAGAAAGGTCCTGTTTTGCTTTTAAAAAGAACAATGATAAAAGCCAATATAAAAAACACTAACAGCAAATGTTTGCCTTGAGTCAAAGTGAAAAAAAGAAAAGAAAAAAAAAGGACCAAATTATTCAAAGACTTCCCGAGTTCACGCTATTGTAGAAGAGGCATTTCCGGCTCTGGTCAGTTTTCCTTATCAGTTTCCTTGCCCTTATTTGGAAGTTCCGGAAATTTCAACTTGTTCCCAACAGTTGATGTATAAATAAATTTTGTAACGAGATGCATTAGATTAGACAATAGAGTGATCAATACAGAACATTACTGATCATAAAGCTGGTAGATATAGTCTACTCTGAAACTCAAACAGCAACAGTACAAACATGATGACTGCAGGTCTACATATAGATCCTATACTGTGTATATATTGTATATTGCTGTAAAAGGGATAACGAAGGCGAAGATGGGATGTTTTGGAAATAAGAAGAGAACCAAAAGTACATTTGAAAAGCATTTAAAAGCTGAGAAGAGCTAAAGACAAAAAGAAAACTAAAGTTAAACAACCCAGTGTGGGCAAGGCTTTCACATTCCACATAATTACTATACAATCCTGAGTCCCTTTCAGTCATGTGCAGTGCTCGGCCTCACCCAATGCTTTATCTAATCTTTTTCCAACTTATATTATAATAGAGTTTAACCATTAACTCTTTTACATTATTTAGGTAGCTTTTAAGCAGATGCACAGATACTATTGCATAACAATTTTTTTTTTCTGCACAACAAAACAGCAGGTCTGGTATGGCTGAGATTGAATCAGTCTTGGTAGATGTTCTAGAGATCCTCGTGCAGTTTGGCGTTGCCTACGTGAAAAGCATGCAACATTGTTGTCAACAGCCAATGTACCTTAACAGCTCTTGTGAGCATGCTCTGCACGTAGCACACACACAAGAGAGACTGGAGGCGGGGCGACAACACAGAAGAGCCTCTTTGTTTCACTGCACACGTGTCATTACGCCATCTAGTGGTGAAAAACACTGTATTTGCAGGAATCTGAGGTACGCGTATCCTCTTTTAAGTAAAAGAGGAACGAGGCATACTGTAGTTCTCGTCCTGTTTCCACTACCCGGTTGGCTATGAGAAGAAATCATTTAGACGTGTGATTGAGAGCAGAGCGCACACACAGGGAAATAACAGAGCGACGGATATTTGCAAGAGTTGGGAGCTGTGGCAGAAAGAAGGAAGAAAGTAAAAATGAAAGAAAAAACCCCTTTGTTGTTGAAAGTGACTGTCAAGGGGGAGCCCCCGCCTCTTCCTGTCAACGCGGGGCAATCCCCGCCTCTTTCACATCTCCGAAAAATTCAAATTAAATTCAGATTTAGTGACAGGATGCAAATACAGTGTATCAATAGCAGGCTTCAAAAAGTCTATGTAAAATGTATGAAGTGTCTCACTCGTGTCATTTATTGTGAAGTAAAAGGCGCACATTCACTTAAAGGACAAGGTTAAAGTATTTTAGAAGCATAAAAAGCTTATTTCCCAAAATATAGAAACATTTTTAGCTCAAAGTAGCAGCAAGCATCACTGCATTTGTTGGCACACGTAAAGCTTAGTATTATTAACTGAGAGCATAAACCTTAAAGCGGGGTAATATCAAAATTTCACACAAACTTGAACTGAGGTGTCACGAAATGAGTCATGTTTGATTTTGGAAGAACAAACAACACCAAGGTTGATTTGGCTAATCCACGTGAGCTGCACTTCCTGTTACTCAGAGCCCAGTCAAATTCCAGCGTCTCACACCTAATTTCACTTTTCCTGGTAAAACCCCAGATGGTAAATTTTTGACTTCTGCCAAAATGTGATTGGGCCATCTCCGGGGGATCTCGTTCAGGCTGGCTTTTTTTCTTTCTTTCTTTCTTTTTTTTTTTTTTAAATAGTTTTCTAAGTTAGTATGCACTTCCTCTTTTCTTGTGGTTGCAACCAAGTGCCATTAACTGGAAACACCCCCACACCACACGTATGACACACACACAGAAGAAAAACCTTTTGTTTGAAAGAATTCCACTGACCTAAACATCTGGAAGGAAATTTTCAGAAGCGATGCGTTGTTTTGATTGTGTGGGCGAGGGGGTATCTATAAACCAGAGAGCGCATAACATTTAAAAAAAAGTGTCAAGTTGAAAATGACAACAAGAAGGAAGCAGACCTTGAGGGGGAAGAACGTATAACACTTTGATTATACTGCAGCAGTAAAACATTGTTGATTACTACTGTGTGTATGGACTATAAAGCTCAAAACATTTTCAGCGCCACGTGAATGTGAATGCTAATGTTTGATCATTTATCACTGAACTGCAGTCAAATGTTGCAACAAGCTAAAAATAATGTTGTTGTGGTGTTTCATCAGACTTCAGTGGAAATCTAATGCGAAACCGATAAGTCAGGTTGGTATTTAGCCAAGTAAAACACACACACACACACACACACACACACACACAC